>NW_027476487.1:0-212926 GCF_051020955.1 Megalopta genalis
TCCATGAATTTGAAGCTAATTCGTTTGTTTAAAATCGCTATTTCGCACGAATTTGTATCGTAATAGTGTGTTTCACGTGATATTGACGTTAAATCGTTCGTTTCGCGTGGATATAAAGCTAATTCGTGTATTTCGCATGAATTTGAAGCTAAATTGTTCATTTCGCATGAATTTGAAGCTATATCGTTTGTTTAAAATCGCTATTTCGCACGAATTTGAATCGAAATCTTGTATTTCGCATGATATTGACGGTAAGTCGTTTGTTTCGGGTGGATTTAAAGCTAAATCGAGTAATTCGCATGAATTTGAAGCTAAATTGTTCATTTCGCATGAATTTGAAGCTATATCGTTTGTTTAAATCGCTATTTCGCACGAATTTGAATCGAAATCTTGTATTTCGCATGATATTGACGCTATAACGTTTGTTTCGCGTGAATTAGAAGCTAATTCGTGTATTTCGCCTGAATTTGAAGCTAAATTGTTCATTTCCCATGAATTTGAAGCTAATCGTTTGTTTAAAATCGCTATTTCGCACGAATTTGAAGCAAAATCGTGTGTTTCGCGTGATATTGACGTTAAATCGTTCGTTTCGCGTGGATATAAAGCTAATTCGTGTATTTCGCATGAATTTGAAGCTAATTGTTCATTTCGCATGAATTTGAAGCTATATCGTTTGTTTAAAATCGCTATTTCGCACGAATTTGAATCGAAATCTTGTATTTCGCATGATATTGACGCTATAACGTTTGTTTCGCGTGAATTAGAAGCTAATTCGTGTATTTTGCCTGAATTTGAAGCTAAATTGTTCATTTCCATGAATTTGAAGCTAATTCGTTTGTTTAAAATCGCTATTTCGCAGGAATTTGTATCGTAATCGTGTGTTTCACGTGATATTGACGTTAGATCGTTCGTTTCGCGTGGATATAAAGCTAATTCGTGTATTTCGCATGAATTTGAAGCTAAATTGTTCATTTCGCATGAATTTGAAGCTAAATCGTTTGTTTGAAATCGCTTTTTTCGCACGAATTTGAGTCGAAATCGTGTATTTCGCATGATATTGACGATAAGTCGTTTTTTCGGGTGGATTTAAAGCTAAATCGAGTAATTCGCATGAATTTTTCATTTCGCATGAATTTGAAGCTAAATCGTTTGTTTGAAATAGCTTTTTCGCACGAATTTGAGTCGAAATCGTGTATTTCGCATGATATTGACGGTAAGTCGTTTGTTTCGCGTGGATATAAAGCTAATTCGAGTAATTCGCATGAATTTGAAGCTAAATCGTTTGTTTAAAATCGCTTTTTCGCACGAATTTGAGTCGAAATCGTGTATTTCGCATGATATTGACGCTAAATCGTTCGTTTCGCGTGGATATAAAGCTAATTCGTGTATTTCGCATGAATTTGAAGTTAAATTGTTCATTTCGCATGAATTTGAAGCTAAATGTTAATTTCGCATGAATTTGAAGCTAAAACGTTTGTTTAAAATCGCTATTTTGCTCGAATTTGAAGCGAAATCGTGTGTTTCACGTGATATTGACGTTAAATCGTTTGTTTCGCTTGGATTTAAAGCTAATTCGAGTAATTCGCATGAATTTGAAGCTAAATCGTTTGTTTGAAATCGCTTTTTCGCACGAATTTGAGTCGAAATCGTGTACTTCGCATGATATTGACGATAAGTCGTTTTTTCGGGTGGATTTAAAGCTAAATCGAGTAATTCGCATGAATTTGAAGCTAAATTTTTCATTTCGCATGAATTTGAAGCTAAATCGTTTGTTTAAAATCGCTATTTCGCAGGAATTTGAATCGAAATCGTGCGTTTCACGAGATATTGATGTTAAATCGTTTGTCTCGCGAGAATTTGAAGCTAATTCGTGCAATTCTCATGAATTTGAAGCTAAATTGTTCATTTCGCATGAATTTGAAGCTAAATTGTTCATTTCGCATGAATTTGAAGCTATATCGTTTGTTTAAAATCGCTATTTCGCACGAATTTGAATCGTAATCGTGTGTTTCACGTGATATTGACGTTAAATCGTTCGTTTCGCGTGGATATAAAGCTAAATCTAGTAATTCGCATGAATTTGAAGCTAAATTGTTCATTTCGCATGAATTTGTAGCTAAATTGTTCATTTCTCATGAATTTGAAGCTAAATTGTTCATTTCGCATGAATTTGAAGCTAAAACGTTTGTTTAAAATCGCTATTGCGCACGTATTTGAATCGAATCGTTTGTTTAAAATCGCTATTTCGCAGGAATTTGAATCGAAAGCGTGTGTTTCACGTGATATTGACGTTAAATCGTTTGTCTCGCAAGAATTTGAAGCTAATTCGTGCATTTCGCATGAATTTGAAGCTAAATTGTTCATTTCGAATGAATTGAAGCTAAATCGTTTGTTTGAAATCGCTTTTTCGCACGAATTTGAGTCGAAATCGTGTATTTCGCATGATATTGACGGTAAGTCGTTTGTTTCGGGTGGATTTAAAGCTAAATCGAGTAATTCGCTTGAATTTGAAGCTAAATTGTTCATTTCGCATGAATTTGAAGCTAAATTGTTCATTTCGCATGAAATTGAAGCTAAATTGTTCATTCCGCATGAATTTGAAGCTATATCGTTTGTTTAAAATCGCTATTTCACACGAATTTGAAGCGAAATCGTGTGTTTCACGTGATATTGACGTTAAATCGTTCGTTTCGCGTGGATATAAAGCTAATTCGTGCAATTCGCATGAATTTGAAGCTAAATTGTTCATTTCGCATGAATTTGAAGCTAATTGTTCATTCGCATGAATTTGAAGCTAAATTGTTCATTTCGCATGAATTTGAAGCTATATCGTTTGTTTAAAATCGCTATTTCGTACGAATTTGAATCGAAATCTTGTATTTCGCATGATATTGACGCTATAACGTTTGTTTCGCGTGAATTAGAAGCTAATTCGTGTATTTCGCCTGAATTTGAAGCTAAATTGTTCATTCCCCATGAATTTGAGCTAATTCGTTTGTTTAAAATCGCTATTTCGCATGAATTTGAAGCGAAATCGTATGTTTCACGTGATATTGACGTTAAATCGTTCGTTTCGCGTGTATATAAAGCTAATTCGAGTAATTCGCATGAATTTGAAGCTAAATCGTTTTTTTAAAATCGCTATTTCGCATGAATTTGAAGCGAAATCGTATGTTCACGTGATATTGACGTTAAATCGTTCGTTTCGCGTGTATATAAAGCTAATTCGTGTATTTCGCATGAATTTGAAGCTAAATCGTTTGTTTGAAATCGCTTTTTCGCACGAATTTGAGTCGAAATCGTGTATTTCGCATGATATTGACGGTAAGTCGTTTGTTTCGGGTGGATTTAAAGCTAAATCGAGTAATTCGCATGAATTTGAAGCTAAATTGTTCATTTCGCATGAATTTGAAGCTAAAACGTTTGTTTAAAATCGCAATTGCGAACGAATTTGAATCGAAATCGTTTGTTTAAAATCGCTCTTTCGCACGAATTTGAATCGAAATCGTGTGTTTCACGTGATATTGACGTCAAATCGTTTGTCTCGCGAGAATTTGAATCTAATTCGTGCAATTCGCATAAATTTGGTAGCTAAATTGTTCATTTCGCATGACTTTGAAGCTATATCGTTTGTTTAAAATCGCTATTTCGCACGAATTTGAACCGAAATCTTGTATTTCGCATGATATTGACGCTATAACGTTTGTTTCGCGTGAATTAGAAGCTAATTCGTGCATTTCGCCTGAATTTGAAGCTAAATTGATCATTTCCCATGAATTTGAAGCTAATTCGTTTGTTTAAAATCGCTATTTCGCACGAATTTGTATCGTAATCGTGTGTTTCACGTGATATTGACGTTAAATCGTTCGTTTCGCGTGGATATAAAGCTAATTCGAGTAATTCGCATGAATTTGAAGCTAAATTGTTCATTTCGCATGAATTTGAAGCTATATCGTTTGTTTAAAATCGCTATTTCGCACGAATTTGTATCGAAATCTTGTATTTCGCATGATATTGACGGTAAGTCGTTTGTTTCGGGTGGATTTAAAGCTAAATCGAGTAATTCGCATGAATTTGAAGCTAAATTGTTCATTTCCCATGAATTTGAAGCTAATTCGTTTGTTTAAATCGCTATTTCGCAGGAATTTGTATCGTAATCGTGTGTTTCACGTGATATTGACGTTAGATCGTTCGTTTCGCGTGGATATAAAGCTAATTCGTGTATTTCGCATGAATTTGAAGCTAAATTGTTCATTTCGCATGAATTTGAAGCTAAATCGTTTGTTTGAAATCGCTTTTTCGCACGAATTTGAGTCGAAATCGTGTATTTCGCATGATATTGACGATAAGTCGTTTTTTCGGGTGGATTTAAAGCTAAATCGAGTAATTCGCATGAATTTTTCATTTCGCATGAATTTGAAGCTAAATCGTTTGTTTGAAATAGCTTTTTCGCACGAATTTGAGTCGAAATCGTGTATTTCGCATGATATTGACGGTAAGTCGTTGTTTCGCGTGGATATAAAGCTAATTCGAGTAATTCGCATGAATTTGAAGCTAAATCGTTTGTTTAAAATCGCTTTTTCGCACGAATTTGAGTCGAAATCGTGTGTTTCACGTGATATTGACGTTAAATCGTTTGTTTCGCTTGGATTTAAAGCTAATTCGAGTAATTCGCATGAATTTGAAGCTAAATCGTTTGTTTGAAATCGCTTTTTCGCACGAATTTGAGTCGAAATCGTGTACTTCGCATGATATTGACGATAAGTCGTTTTTTCGGGTGGATTTAAATCTAAATCGAGTAATTCGCATGAATTTGAAGCTAAATTTTTCATTTCGCATGAATTTGAAGCTAAATCGTTTGTTTAAAATCGCTATTTCGCAGGAATTTGAATCGAAATCGTGCGTTTCACGAGATATTGATGTTAAATCGTTTGTCTCGCGAGAATTTGAAGCTAATTCGTGCAATTCTCATGAATTTGAAGCTAAATTGTTCATTTCGCATGAATTTGAAGCTAATTGTTCATTTCGCATGAATTTGAAGCTATATCGTTTGTTTAAAATCGCTATTTCGCACGAATTTGAATCGTAATCGTGTGTTTCACGTGATATTGACGTTAAATCGTTCGTTTCGCGTGGATATAAAGCTAAATCTAGTAATTCGCATGAATTTGAAGCTAAATTGTTCACTTCGCATGAATTTGTAGCTAAATTGTTCATTTCTCATGAATTTGAAGCTAAATTGTTCATTTCGCATGAATTTGAAGCTAAAACGTTTGTTTAAAATCGCTATTGCGCACGTATTTGAATCGAAATCGTTTGTTTAAAATCGCTATTTCGCAGGAATTTGAATCGAAAGCGTGTGTTTCACGTGATATTGACGTTAAATCGTTTGTCTCGCAAGAATTTGAAGCTAATTCGTGCATTTCGCATGAATTTGAAGCTAAATTGTTCATTTCGAATGAATTTGAAGCTAAATCGTTTGTTTGAAATCGCTTTTTCGCACGAATTTGAGTCGAAATCGTGTATTTCGCATGATATTGACGGTAAGTCGTTTGTTTCGGGTGGATTTAAAGCTAAATCGAGTAATTCGCTTGAATTTGAAGCTAAATTGTTCATTTCGCATGAATTTGAAGCTAAATTGTTCATTTCGCATGAAATTGAAGCTAAATTGTTCATTCCGCATGAATTTGAAGCTATATCGTTTGTTTAAAATCGCTATTTCACACGAATTTGAAGCGAAATCGTGTGTTTCACGTGATATTGACGTTAAATCGTTCGTTTCGCGTGGATATAAAGCTAATTCGTGCAATTCGCATGAATTTGAAGCTAAATTGTTCATTTCGCATGAATTTGAAGCTAAATTGTTCATTCGCATGAATTTGAAGCTAAATTGTTCATTTCGCATGAATTTGAAGCTATATCGTTTGTTTAAAATCGCTATTTCGTACGAATTTGAATCGAAATCTTGTATTTCGCATGATATTGACGCTATAACGTTTGTTTCGCGTGAATTAGAAGCTAATTCGTGTATTTCGCCTGAATTTGAAGCTAAATTGTTCATTCCCCATGAATTTGAGGCTAATTCGTTTGTTTAAAATCGCTATTTCGCACGAATTTGAATCGAAATCGTGTGTTTCGCGTGATATTGATGTTAAATCGTTCGCTTCGCGTGGATATAAGCTAATTCGTGTATTTCGCATGAATTTGAAGCTAAATCGTTGTTTAAAATCGCTATTTCGCACGAATTTGAAGCGAAATCGTGTGTTTCGCGTGATATTGACGTTAAATCGTTCGTTTCGCGTGGATAAAGCTAATTCGTCTTGCATGAATTTAGCAATTGTTCATTTCGCATGAATTTGAAGTAAATCGTTCATTTCCATGAATTTGAAGGTAATTCGTTAATCTATTTTGCATGAATTGAAGCGTAAGTCGTTTCCGTGATTTAAAGCTAAATCGTGTATTCGCTTGATTTAAGCTAATTCGTTAATTCGCATGAATTGAAGCTAAATCGTTTGTTTAAAATCGCTATTTCGCACGAATTTGAAGTCGAAATCGATGTTCACGTGATATTGACGTAATTGAAGTAATCGATTGTTATAAAGCTACTTTCGCAGAATTTGAGAAATCGTTTGTTGAATCGCTTCGATTTGAGTCGAAATCGTGTATTCGCATGATATTGACGGTAAGTCGTTGTTTCGGTGGATTTAAGCTAAATCGAGTAATTCCATGATTGAAGCTAAATGTTCATTCGCATGAATTTGAAGCTAAAACGTTGTTAAATCGCAATTGCGAACGAATTTGAATCGAAATCGTTGTTAAATCGCACGAATTGAATCGATTCGTTGTCGATTTGACTAAATCGCAACTCGCATACATCTTAACTTCGAGCCAATTCGCACTAAATTTGGTAGCTAAATTCGTCATTTCGCATGACTTGAAGCTATATCGCTACATCGCTATTCGCACGAATTAGAACCATCAACTCCACACACACACACACCATACCCCCCACCCCCCCCCTCCCCCACAATAGAAGCTAATTCGTGCATGAATTTGAAGCTAAACCCTCACATACTCCCACCCCACACCCCCCACCCCCCACCACCCCACCCACCCCCCCACCCCCCCATCGCACGATTAATCGTCACTGAATTTGAAGCTAAATTGTTCATTTCGCATGAATTGAAGCTACGCACGCACCACACTTCACAAGGCTATCTCGATGATTAATGCTATGCAGGTTGCCCATGAAATCGCCAAATTAGCAAAATCACATCCAAATCGCTATTTAAAATCGCTATCCACGAATTCTCGAATCGAACTCTTGTATTTCCATGATATGACGCTATAACGTTGTTTCGCGTGAATTAGAAGCTAATTCGTGTATTTCGCCTGAATTTGAAGCTAATTGTTCATTTCCTGAAATTTGAAGCTAATCGTTTGTTTAAAATCGCTATTTCGCACGAATTTGAAGCAAAATCGTGTGTTTCGCGTGATATTGACGTTAAATCGTTCGTTTCGCGTGGATATAAAGCTAATTCGTGTATTTCGCATGAATTTGAAGCTAAGTATTGTTAATTTGACGCTATCGTTTGTTAAATCGCTATTTCGCGATTTGATCGAAATCGTGTATTTCGCATGAATTTGAATCTAAATCTTCACTCCATGATATTACCTATAATGTGTATTTCGCCTGAATTTGAAGCTAATTGCTAATTTCCCTGAATTTGGCCTAATTAGCTAATTCGTATTCCAGAATTTGAAGCTAATTCGTTTCCGTGAATTGAAGTTAATCGCTATTTCGCAGATTGATCTAATCGTGTTCACGTGATATTGACGTTAGATCCTCTTCGCTGATATAAGCTAATTCGTTATTTCGCATGAATTTGAAGCTAAATTGTTTCCATGAATTGAAGCTAATCGTTTGATTCGAAATCGTGTTTTCGCATGATATTGTTCGCATGATTTGACGATTTAAAGCTAAATCGAGTAATTCGCATGAATTTCCATTTCGCATGAATTTGAAGCTAAATCGTTGTTTGAAATAGCTTTTTCGCACGAATTTAGTCGAAATCGTGTATTTCGCATGATATTGACGGTAAGTCGTTTGTTTCGCGTGGATATAAAGCTAATTCGAGTAATTCGCATGAATTTGAAGCTAAATCGTTTGTTTAAAATCGCTTTTTCGCACGAATTTCAAATCGGTATTCGCATGATATAGACGCTAATCGTTCGTTTCGCGTGGATATAAAGCTAATTCGTGTATTCGCATGAATTTCATCCATGAATTGAAGCTAAATTGTTAATTCGCATGAATTACTAAACGTTTAAAACGCTTCTCAATTGAAGCGAAATCGTGTTTCACTGATATTGACGTTCACACCCCCCCCCCCCTCCCACCCACCATCGAATTCCAAATAGCTAATCTTTGAATCCTTCGCATAGAATTGAGTCGAAATCGTTCGCACATGATATTGACGATAAGTCGTTTTTTCGGTGGATTTAAAGCTAAATCGAGTAATTCGCATGAATTGAAGCTAAATTTTTCATTTCGCATGAATTTGAAGCTAAATCGTTTGTTAAACGCTATTCGCAGAATTTGAATCGAAATCGTGCGTTCACGAGATATTGATGTTAATCGTTTGTCTCGCGAGAATTGAAGCTAATTCGTGGTGCAATCTCATGAATTTGAAGCTAAATTGTTCATTCGCATGATTTGAAGCTAATTGTCGCATGAATTGAAGCTATCGTTGTTAAATCGCTATTTCGCACGAATTCGAATCGTGTGTTTCACGTGATATTGACGTTAAATCTTTCGTTCGCGTGATATAAAGCTAATCTAGTAATTCTCATGAATTTGAAGCTAAATTGTTCATTTCGCATGAATTTGTAGCTAAATTGTTCATTTCTCATGAATTTGAAGCTAAATTGTTCATTTCGCATGAATTTGAAGCTAAACGTTGTTAAAATCGCTATTGCGCACGTATTTGATCGAATTCGTTTGTTTAAATCGCTATTTCGCAGGAATTTGAATCGAAAGCGTGTGTTTCACGTGATATTGACGTTAAATCGTTTGTCTCGCAAGAATTTGAAGCTAATTCGTGCATTTCGCATGAATTTGAAGCTAAATTGTTCATTTCGAATGAATTTGAAGCTAAATCGTTTGTTTGAAATCGCTTTTTCGCACGAATTTGAGTCGAAATCGTGTATTTCGCATGATATTCGGGTAAGGTTCGAGTAATTCGCTTGAATTGAAGCTAAATTGTTCATTTCGCATGAATTTGAAGCTAAATTGTTCATTTCGCATGAAATTGAAGCTAAATTGTTCATTCCGCATGAATTTGAAGCTATATCGTTTGTTTAAAATCGCTATTTCACACGAATTTGAAGCGAAATCGTGTGTTTCACGTGATATTGACGTTAAATCGTTCGTTTCGCGTGGATATAAAGCTAATTCGTGCAATTCGCATGAATTTGAAGCTAAATTGTTCATTTCGCATGAATTTGAAGCTAAATTGTTCATTTCGCATGAATTTGAAGCTAAATTGTTCATTTCGCATGAATTTGAAGCTATATCGTTTGTTTAAAATCGCTATTTCGTACGAATTTGAATCGAAATCTTGTATTTCGCATGATATTGACGCTATAACGTTTGTTTCGCGTGAATTAGAAGCTAATTCGTGTATTTCGCCTGAATTTGAAGCTAAATTGTTCATTCCCCATGAATTTGAGGCTAATTCGTTTGTTTAAAATCGCTATTTCGCACGAATTTGAATCGAAATCGTGTGTTTCGCGTGATATTGATGTTAAATCGTTCGCTTCGCGTGGATATAAAGCTAATTCGTGTATTTCGCATGAATTTGAAGCTAAATCGTTGGTTTAAAATCGTGATTTCGCACGAATTTGAAGCGAAATCGTGTGTTTCGCGTGATATTGACGTTAAATCGTTCGTTTCGCGTGGATATAAAGCTAATTCGTGTCTTTGGCATGAATTTGAAGCTAAATTGTTCATTTCCCATGAATTTGAAGGTAATTCGTTCATTTCCCATGAATTTGAAGGTAATTCGTTCGTTTAAAATCGCTATTTTGCACGAATTTGAAGCGAAATCGTGTGTTTCACGTGATATTGATGTTAAATCGTTTGTTTCGCTTGGATTTAAAGCTAATTCGAGTAATTCGCATGAATTTGAAGCTAAATCGTTTGTTTAAAATCGCTATTTCGCATGAATTTGAAGCGAAATCGTATGTTTCACGTGATATTGACGTTAAATCGTTCGTTTCGCGTGTATATAAAGCTAATTCGAGTAATTCGCATGAATTTGAAGCTAAATCGTTTGTTTAAAATCGCTATTTCGCATGAATTTGAAGCGAAATCGTATGTTTCACGTGATATTGACGTTAAATCGTTCGTTTCGCGTGTATATAAAGCTAATTCGTGTATTTCGCATGAATTTGAAGCTAAATCGTTTGTTTGAAATCGCTTTTTCGCACGAATTTGTGTCGGAATCGTGTATTTCACATATTATTGACGGTAAGTCGTTTGTTTCGTGTGGATTTAAAGCTAAATCGAGTAATTCGCATGAATTTGAAGCTAAATTGTTCATTTCGCATGAATTTGAAGCTAAAACGTTTGTTTTAAATCGCTATTGCGCACGAATTTGAATCGAAATCGTTTGTTTAAAATCTCTACTTCGCACGAACCTGAATCGAAATCGTGCGTTTCACGAGATATTGATGTTAAATCGTTTGTCTCGCGAGAATTTGAAGCTAATTCGTGCAATTCTCATGATTTGAAGCTAAATTGTTCATTTCGCATGAATTTGAAGCTAAATTGTTCATTTCGCATGAATTTGAAGCTATATCGTTTGTTTAAAATCGCTATTTCGCACGAATTTGAATCGAAATCGTGTGTTTCACGTGATATTGACGTTAAATCGTTCGTTTCGCGTGGATATAAAGCTAAATCTAGTAATTCGCATGAATTTGAAGCTAAATTGTTCATTTCGCATGAATTTGTAGTTAAATTGTTCATTTCTCATGAATTTGAAGCTAAATTGTTCATTTCGCATGAATTTGAAGCTAAAACGTTTGTTTAAAATCGCTATTGCGCACGTATTTGAATCGAAATCGTTTGTTTAAATCGCTATTTCGCAGGAATTTGAATCGAAAGCGTGTGTTTCACGTGATATTGACGTTAAATCGTTTGTCTCGCGAGAATTTGAAGCTAATTCGTGCATTTCGCATGAATTTGAAGCTAAATTGTTCATTTCGCATGAATTTGAAGCTAAATCGTTTGTTGAAATCGCTTTTCGCACGAATTTGAGTCGAAATCGTGTATTTCGCATGATATTGACGGTAAGTCGTTTGTTTCGGGTGGATTTAAAGCTAAATCGAGTAATTCGCTTGAATTTGAAGCTAAATTGTTCATTTCGCATGAATTTGAAGCTAAATTGTTCATTTCGCATGAAATTGAAGCTAAATTGTTCATTCCGCATGAATTGAAGCTATATCGTTTGTTTAATATCGCTATTTCACACGAATTTGAAGCGAAATCGTGTGTTTCACGTGATATTGACGTTAAATCGTTCGTTTCGCGTGGATATAAAGCTAATTCGTGCAATTCGCATGAATTTGAAGCTAAATTGTTCATTTCGCATGAATTTGAAGCTAAATTGTTCATTTCGCATGAATTTGAAGCTATATCGTTTGTTTAAATCGCTATTTCGCACGAATTTGAATCGAAATCTTGTATTTCGCATGATATTGACGCTATAACGTTTGTTTCGCGTGAATTAGAAGCTAATTCGTATATTTCGCCTGAATTTTAAGCTAAATTGTTCATTTCCCATGAATTTGAAGCTAATTCGTTTGTTTAAAATCGCTATTTCGCACGAATTTGAATCGAAATCGTGTGTTTCGCGTGATATTGACGTTAAATCGTTCGTTTCGCGTGGATATAAAGCTAATTCGTGTATTTCGCATGAATTTGAAGCTAAATTGTTCATTTCGCATGAATTTGAAGCTAAATCGTTGGTTTAAAATCGCTATTTTGCACGAATTTGAAGCGAAATCGTGTGTTTCACGTGATATTGATGTTAAATCGTTTGTTTCGCTTGGATTTAAAGCTAATTCGAGTAATTCGCATGAATTTGAAGCTAAATCGTTTGTTTAAAATCGCTATTTCGCATGAATTTGAAGCGAAATCGTATGTTTCACGTGATATTGACGTTAAATCGTTCGTTTCGCGTGTATATAAAGCTAATTCGAGTAATTCGCATGAATTTGAAGCTAAATCGTTTGTTTAAAATCGCTATTTCGCATGAATTTGAAGCGAAATCGTATGTTTCACGTGATATTGACGTTAAATCGTTCGTTTCGCGTGTATATAAAGCTAATTCGTGTATTTCGCATGAATTTGAAGCTAAATCGTTTGTTTGAAATCGCTTTTTCGCACGAATTTGTGTCGGAATCGTGTATTTCACATATTATTGACGGTAAGTCGTTTGTTTCGTGTGGATTTAAAGCTAAATCGAGTAATTCGCATGAATTTGAATCTAAATTGTTCATTTCGCATGAATTTGAAGCTAAACGTTTGTTTTAAATCGCTATTGCGCACGAATTTGAATCGAATCGTTTGTTTAAAATCTCTACTTCGCACGAACCTGAATCGAAATCGTGCGTTTCACGAGATATTGATGTTAAATCGTTTGTCTCGCGAGAATTTGAAGCTAATTCGTGCAATTCTCATGAATTTGAAGCTAAATTGTTCATTTCGCATGAATTTGAAGCTAAATTGTTCATTTCGCATGAATTTGAAGCTATATCGTTTGTTTAAAATCGCTATTTCGCACGAATTTGAATCGTAATCGTGTGTTTCACGTGATATTGACGTCAAATCGTTCGTTTCGCGTGGATATAAAGCTAAATCTAGTAATTCGCATGAATTTGAAGCTAAATTGTTCATTTCGCATGAATTTGTAGTTAAATTGTTCATTTCTCATGAATTTGAAGCTAAATTGTTCATTTCGCATGAATTTGAAGCTATATCGTTTGTTTAATATCGCTATTTCACACGAATTTGAAGCGAAATCGTGTGTTTCACGTGATATTGACGTTAAATCGTTCGTTTCGCGTGGATATAAAGCTAATTCGTGCAATTCGCATGAATTTGAAGCTAAATTGTTCATTTCGCATGAATTTGAAGCTAAATTGTTCATTTCGCATGAATTTGAAGATATATCGTTTGTTTAAAATCGCTATTTCGCACGAATTTGAATCGAAATCTTGTATTTCGCATGATATTGACGCTATAACGTTTGTTTCGCGTGAATTAGAAGCTAATTCGTGTATTTCGCCTGAATTTGAAGCTAAATTGTTCATTTCCCATGAATTTGAAGCTAATTCGTTTGTTTAAAATCGCTATTTCGCACGAATTTGAATCGAAATCGTGTGTTTCGCGTGATATTGACGTTAAATCGTTCGTTTCGCGTGGATATAAAGCTAATTCGTGTATTTCGCATGAATTTGAAGCTAAATTGTTCATTTCGCATGAATTTGAAGCTAAATCGTTGGTTTAAAATCGCTATTTTGCACGAATTTGAAGCGAAATCGTGTGTTTCACGTGATATTGATGTTAAATCGTTTGTTTCGCTTGGATTTAAAGCTAATTCGAGTAATTCGCATGAATTTGAAGCTAAATCGTTTGTTTAAAATCGCTATTTCGCATGAATTTGAAGCGAAATCGTATGTTTCACGTGATATTGACGTTAAATCGTTCGTTTCGCGTGTATATAAAGCTAATTCGAGTAATTCGCATGAATTTGAAGCTAAATCGTTTGTTTAAAATCGCTATTTCGCATGAATTTGAAGCGAAATCGTATGTTTCACGTGATATTGACGTTAAATCGTTCGTTTCGCGTGTATATAAAGCTAATTCGTGTATTTCGCATGAATTTGAAGCTAAATCGTTTGTTTGAAATCGCTTTTTCGCACGAATTTGTGTCGGAATCGTGTATTTCACATATTATTGACGGTAAGTCGTTTGTTTCCTGTGGATTTAAAGCTAAATCGAGTAATTCGCATGAATTTGAAGCTAAATTGTTCATTTCGCATGAATTTGAAGCTAAAACGTTTGTTTTAAATCGCTATTGCGCACGAATTTGAATCGAAATCGTTTGTTTAAAATCTCTACTTCGCACGAACCTGAATCGAAATCGTGCGTTTCACGAGATATTGATGTTAAATCGTTTGTCTCGCGAGAATTTGAAGCTAATTCGTGCAATTCTCATGAATTTGAAGCTAAATTGTTCATTTCGCATGAATTTGAAGCTAAATTGTTCATTTTGCATGAATTTGAAGCTATATCGTTTGTTTAAAATCGCTATTTCGCACGAATTTGAATCGTAATCGTGTGTTTCACGTGATATTGACGTCAAATCGTTCGTTTCGCGTGGATATAAAGCTAAATCTAGTAATTCGCATGAATTTGAAGCTAAATTGTTCATTTCGCATGAATTTGTAGTTAAATTGTTCATTTCTCATGAATTTGAAGCTAAATTGTTCATTTCGCATGAATTTGAAGCTATATCGTTTGTTTAATATCGCTATTTCACACGAATTTGAAGCGAAATCGTGTGTTTCACGTGATATTGACGTTAAATCGTTCGTTTCGCGTGGATATAAAGCTAATTCGTGCAATTCGCATGAATTTGAAGCTAAATTGTTCATTTCGCATGAATTTGAAGCTAAAACGTTTGTTTTAAATCGCTATTGCGCACGAATTTGAATCGAAATCGTTTGTTTAAAATCTCTACTTCGCACGAACCTGAATCGAAATCGTGTGTTTCGCGTGATATTGACGTTAAATCGTTTGTCTCGCGAGAATTTGAAGCTAATTCGTGCAATTCGCATAAATTTGGTTGCTAAATTGTTCATTTCGCATGAATTTGAAGCTAAATTCTTCATTTCGCATGAATTTAAAGCTAAATTGTTCATTTCGCATGAATTTGAAGCGAAATCTTGTATTTCGCATGATATTGACGCTATAACGTTTGTTTCGCGTGAATTAGAATCTAATTCGTGTATTTCGCCTGAATTTGAAGCTAAATTGTTCATTTCGCATGAATTTGAAGCTAAATTGTTCATTTCGCATGAATTTTAAGCTATATCGTTTGTTTAAAATCGCTATTTCGCACGAATTTGAATCTAAATCGTGTGTTTCACATGATATTGAAGTTAAATCGTTTGTTCAAAATCGCTATTTTGCACGAATTTGAATCGAAATCGTGTGTTTCACGAGATATTGACGTTAAATCGTTTGTCTCGCGAGAATTTGAAGCTAATTCGTGCAATTCGCATGAATTTGAAGCTAAATTGTTCATTTCGCATGAATTTGAAGCTAAATTGTTCATTTCGCATGAATTTAAAGCTAAAACGTTTGTTTAAAATCGCTATTGCGCACGAATTTGAATCGAAATCGTTTGTTTAAAATCGCTACTTCGCACGAATCTGAATCGAAATCGTGTGTTTCGCGTGATATTGACGTTAAATCGTTTGTCTCGCGAGAATTTGAAGCTAATTCGTGCAATTCGCATAAATTTGGTAGCTAAATTGTTCATTTCGCATGAATTTGAAGCTAAATTGTTCATTTCGCATGAATTTGAAGCTATATCGTTTGTTTAAAATCGCTATTTCGCACGAATTTGAATCGAAATCTTGTATTTCGCATGATATTGACGTTATTGTTACGTCCTCCGACGTTTGCGTTAGTATATAAGTGTGTGGTTTCGTGTGTATGTGTGTGTGTTACCAGCGCGAACTAGTATATAAGCATATATTAACCAAGTTAGCACGTATCGATTCTACAACCTACTATAGCATAAGTTAGCATAAACACATTATATACTCCCTCTATACAGTAAGCGAAATATTTCTAAGTATCGTAAAAAGCGCGCGGACTAGGACTACGTCATCCCGCTGAACGCGGCATCCCCTCTCCGGCGCCGTCCTCCAACATGGCGGACACCCCTCCACCTGGACTGCCCCCACCAAGCGGAACGGCAGCCATGAAGCAAGGGAGCTGATTGCAGCCTCCGGCAGCATCACTCTCGTTCCGAGACTCGACCAGTATAGTCGCGCTTCTCGCACCGAAGTCCGGTCGTCTGCGATCGACAAGTTCTCTATATTCATGATCAATTATAACTCTATTTCCTAGCTCAATATTCTCGCGTATAGTATTAAGGCACTGTAACCTGATTTCAAGTTTTAATTAGAATATATATATTAATTTAGAAGCAGTGAACGTGAATTCATTCAAATAACCTCTGCGTTCCCAATTCCAATTATTAGAGTCATTACGATATTTCTAATTACAACTTCAGAAGCGTGTGTACCGAGCTTCTAGACAAGTCCTACACGCCGCCGAAGTTGCTCTAATCACATCTGTCCAGAAAGCGTATGTACCGGGCTTTCTCCACAAGTCCTGTACGCCACCGGACAGAGCCGACCATTTCAATATTTATTAACTATTATTAATATTACTTATGCCGCGACAGTCAGGGCGCAGAGCTCAGTTGAAGAAACTCCTCCGTTTATACGCGCAGGTTCCGTACGAACCTCGAGTACATCACCGAAATCAAGATATTAGTATAATCAGTCATAGCCCGCGAGTAGACCAAGTTACGGGAGAACTCTCATACCGCGAAGAAATTCACATCATCCGCGAATACCGTGCACCACGTCAGCGGCACCTCTATCCCTGGACGCAGCCGGTGGAGATCGACATCCCACAGCCGACGTACAACCTGAGCCGAATTCCAGTAGGAGATCCGAGGCTGCCAGCGTAAGTGAACGAGCAAACGAGTCTTCCCAGCAACGAGAACCGCCGACAATAGTAAGTGCCCGCGTTACCTATCCCTGCGCGTGCGAGTAGGGCGATACCCTGTCATACGCGAACGGTACGCGTCGCGTGGACTAAAGGCGATCAATTTAATTGCTCACGCGTTGATTCCGCGTTCTCGCGAAATAATATATATTTTTGCGAGAAACCACGCGCGGGACGTGACATTCGCATGCATTTGAATCTATATCACGTATATTCTCAAGTATTTGATACTAAATCATTCGTTTCGCATGGATTTGTAGCTAAGCCGTCTACTTCGCATTGATTTGAAGCTAAATCATGTGTTTCGCTTGGATTTGAAGCTAACTCGTTTGTTTCGCATGCTGTAAAATCTAAATCATGTATATCACAAGTATTTGAAGCTAAACCATTTGTATCGCAGGGATTTGAAACTAAGCCTTCTCTACTTCGCACTTTTTTATGCTAAATCATGTGTATCGCATGGATTTGAAGCTAACTCGTTTGTTTGGCCTGTATTTGAAGCTATATCACTTATATCCGCAAGTATTTGAAACTAAATCATTCGTTTCGCATGGATTTGAAACTAAGCCTTCTACTTCGCATTGTTTTGAAGCTAAATCATTTCTTTCGTTTGGATTTGAAGCTAACTCGTTCGTTTCACATCCAGTTGAAGTTAAATCATGTATATCGCATACTATACCATTTGTTGCGAATTGATTTGAAGCAAAGCCTTCTACTTCGCATTGATTTGAATTTAAATCATGTGTTTCCCTTGGATGTGAAGCTAACTCGTTTGATTCGCATGCAGTTGAAACTAAATCATGTATATCAGAAAAATTTGAAGCTAAACCATATGTTTTGCATTGATTTGAAGCTAATGCTTCTACTTCGCATTGATTTGAAGTTAAATCATGTGTTTCCCTTTGATTTGAAAATAACTCGTTTGTTTCGCATGCAGTTGAAGCTAAATCATGTTGATCACAAGTATTTGAAGGTAAACCATTTGACTCGCATGGATTTGAAGCTAAGCCTTCTACTTCGCATTGATTTGAAGCTAAGTCATGTGTTTCGCATGGATTTGAAGCTAACTCGTGTGTATCGCATGCGGTTAAAGCTAAACCATTTGTTTCGCATGGATTTGAAACTAAATCATGTGTTTCGCATGGATTTGAAGCTAACTCCTTTGTGTCGCATGCAGTTGAAGCTAAATCATTTATATCGCATGTATTAGAAGCTAAATCATATGTTTCGCATGCATTTGAAGCTAAACCTTCTATTCCGCATTTATTTGAAGCTAAATAAAGTGCTTCGCTTGGATTTGGAGCTAACTCGTTTGTTCCGCATGTATTTGAAGCTAAACCATTTGTATCGCAGGGATTTGAAACTAAGCCTTCTCTACTTCGCACTTTTTTGGAGCTAAATCGTTTGTTTCGTATGGATTTGGAGCTGAACCTTCTACATCGCATTGATTTGATGCTAAATCATGTGTTTCGCATGGATTCGAAGCTAACTCGTTTGTTTGGCCTGTATTTGAAGCTATATCACTTATATTCGCAAGTATTTGAAGCTCAATCATTCGTTTCGCATGGATTTGAAGCTAACTCGTTTGTCTGGCCTGCATTTAAATCTATATCACTTATATGCGCAAGTATTTGAAACTAAATCATTCGTTACGCATGGATTTGATGCTAAGCCGTCTTCTTCGCATTGATTTGAAGCTAAATCATGTGTTTCGTTTGGATTTGAAGCCAACTCGTTTGTTTCGCATGCAATTGAATCTAAATCATGTATATCACAAGTATTTGAAGCTAAACCATTTGTTTCGCATGCATTTGATGATCAGCCTTCTACTTCGCATTGAGTTGAAGCTAAATGAAGTGTTTCGCTTGGATTTGAAGCTAAATCATGTATATCACAAGTATTTTATGCTAAACCATTTGTTTCGCATGGATTTGAATCTAAGCCTTCTACTTCGCATTGATTTTAAGCTAAACCATGTGTTTCGCTTGGATTTGAACATAACTCGTTTGTTTCGTATGCAGTTAAAGCTAAATCATATATATATCACAAGAATTTGAAGCTGAACCGTTCGATTCGAATGGATTTGAAGCTAAGCCTTCTACTTCGCATTGATTTGAAGCTGAATCATGTTTTTCGCTTGGATTTGAAGCAAACACGTTTGTTTCGCATGCAGTTGAAGCTAAATCATGTATATCACAAGTATTTGAAGCTGACCCATTTGTTTCGCATGCATTTGAAGATCAGCCTTCTACTTCGCATTGAGTTGAAGCTAAATCGAGTGGTTCGCTTGGATTTGAAGCTAAATCATGTATATCACAAGTATTTTATGCTAAACCATTTGTTTCGCATGGATTTGAAGATGAACATTCTACATCGCATGAATTTGAAGCTAAATCATGTGTATCGCATTGTTTTGAAGCTAAATCGTGTGTTTCGCATGCATATGATGCTAAACCTCCAACTCCGCATTGATTTGAAGTTAAATCACGTGTTTCGCATGAATGTGAAGGTAATCCGTTTGTTCTGAATGAATTTGAAGCTATTCCATTTATATCGCAAGTATTAGAAGTGTTACGTCCTACGACGTATTGCGTAGGTTAAGTTTCCATAATTGCATAGATTAAGGAAACACGTCGTACATATAACCCATTTTTATACACTTAAAGAATCTTTACACGTTACCAAACATCGCTCTGTTACCAACCGCCGATGTTACCAAACATCGCTCTGTTACCAACCACCGATGTTACCGAACATCGCTCTGTTACCGACCGTCGATGTTATCGACCGGTTACCGACATTACCGACCATCGATGTTACCAACCTTCACCCCGCTATCGACCAGTCACCAATTACCATCATATCAACCCACTACTATGTTCGCCGATCCACCGCGCGCGCTGCAGAATACACAGCGCCCCTCTCCGGCAACCGCCCCACCACGGCGACTACCAACCAGCACCCATCGGCAACATGGCCGCCTAGGACCAGAGGAGCTCAGAACAGACACACCACGTCTCAGACTCATTCCGGGCTCCAGCGAGGGAAGTCGTCCCCTCCTGCAAGCCATTCTTCCATTTCAATTTCTAATTCCAAGTCTCATTCAACCTCAACTCACCGCATTAACTATTAAGTACTTGTATCGTAGTATTTTAGAAAATATTATTTTTAATCGTTACTACATTCAACAATCATTAGCTACCTAACTCTCTCTCCCTATTCGGCAACATATTCGTATATCCATACTTAATTCTCTAGAATCCATTCCGCCTTCGTGTGTACCGAGCTCACCCCGAATGCTCTGCACGAATGCGCAATACAATAACGATATTATTCCCGAAGCGCTCGTACCGATCTCACACCGAATGATCTGGGCGCAGCAGGAATAAGACCGCCTCTCTTCTCATTGCCTATTAACGTTAACGAATGCCGAAACGCGCCGGTCGTCGTCACCAATTGAGAAAGTTGGCGAAGTCCTTCATCTACGGGCAGTATCGTCCGAAACACCAGTATCCAGAACGGGTCATCGAAGTCATCGCGCACACCTTCGTCGCCGACCCAGCTTCCGGAACCAGCATCGAGCACCAATCTACGACCGTGCTGAGAGAGCAGATTCCACCCCGGAAACCCTGAGGACCACAGGGAGCTTGCGTGCGATCAAACGACCGATCAAGGTCCAACGAAAGGTTAGAGCTCCAACTTGTACACCCGTCGCAGCGCGTTATTCGTGAATGCCCAGCGGATACGCGAACGAGCCGCGTCGCGTGCCCTAAAGTTGCGATTTTGCGTCTTTGCCGCGGTGATCGCAAGATACATAATATATCTTTCGCGTCGAGACTCGCGGGACGTAACAGAAGCTAAATCATATGTATCGCATGGATTTGAATAAAAAACTTTTTCTTCGCATTGATTTGAAGCTAAATCATGTCTTTCTTATGGATTTGAATCTAACTCGTGTGTTTCGCATCCATTTGAAGCTAAATCATTTATGTCGCAGGTATTTGTTGCTATATTACTTGTTTCTTACGGATTTGAAGCTAAACCGTCTACTTCGCATTTATTTGAAGCTAAATCATGTGTTTCACATGGATTTGAAGCTAACTCGTTTGTATCGCATGCGATTGAAGCTAAATCGTTTGTTTCGCATGCTGTTGAAGCTAAATCATGTACATCGCAAGTTTTTGAAGCTAAATAATTTATTTCTTATTGATTTGAAGCTAAACCTTCTACTTCGCATTGATTTGAAGCGAAATCATGTGATTCGCTTGCATTTGAAGCTAAACCTTCTATTCCGCATTGATTTGAAGCTAAATCATGTGTTTCCAATGCATTTGAAGCTAAACCTTCAACTCCGCATTGATCCGAATCTAAATCTTGCGTTTCGCAAGGATTCGAAGCTAACTCGTTTGTTTAGCATGCAGTTGAAGCTAATTCATTTATATCGCACGTATTTGGAGATAAATAATTTGTTTCTTATGGATTTGAAGCTAAACCTTCTACTTCGCATTGATTTGAAGCTAAATCATGTGTTTCGCTTGAATTTGAAGTTAACACGTCTGTTTCACATGTAGTTCAAGCCAAATCATGTATATCACAGGTATTTGATGCTTAACCATTTGTTTCGCATGGATTTGAAGCTAAGCTTTCTACTTCGCATTGATTTGACGCTCAATCATGTGTTTCGCTTCGATTTGAAGCTAACTCGTTTCTTTCGCATGCAGTTGAAGCTAAATCATGTATGTCACAAGTATTTGTAGCTAAACCATTTGATTCGCATGAATATTAAGGTGAACCACGTGTTTCGAATGAATGTGAAACTAAATCGTGTGTTTCGAATGGATTTGAAGCTAACACGTTTGTTTTGCATGCAGTTGAAGCTAAATCATGTATATCACAAGTATTTGAAGCTGAACCATTTGACTTCTATGGATTTGAAGCTAAGCCTTCTACTTCGCATTGATTTGGAGATAAATCATGTGTCTCACATGGATTTAAAGCTAACTCGTTTTTTTCGCCTGCATTTGAATCTAAATCATGTATATCACAAATATTTGAAGCTAAATCATTCGATTCGCATGGATTTGAATCTAAGCCTTCTACTTCGCATTGATTTGAAGCTAAATCATGTGTTTCGCATTGATTTTAAGCTAACTCGTTTGTTTGGCATGCAGTTGAAGCTAAATCATGTATAAAACAAGTACTTGAAGCTAAACCATTTGTTTCGCGTGGATTTGAAGCTAAGCTTTCTACTTCGCATAGATTTGAAGCTAGATAATGTGCTTCGCATGGATATGAAGCCAACTCGTTTGTTTCGCATGCAGTTGAAGCTAAATCATGTATATCACAAGTATTTGAAGTTATACCATTTGTTTCGCATGGATTTGAAGCTAAGCCTTCTACTTCGCATTGATTTGAAGCTGAATCATGTGTTTCGATTGGATTTGAAGATAACTCGTTTGTTTCGCATGCAGTTGAAGCTAAATCATGTATATCAAAAGTATTTGAAGCTAAACCATTTGTTTCGTATGGATTTGAAGCTAAGCCTTCCACTTCGCATTGTTTTGAAACTAAATCATTTGTTTCGCTTGGATTTGAAGCTAATTCGTTTGTTTCGATGCAGTTGAAGGTAATTCATGGATATCACAAGTATTTGAAGCTAAAACATTTGTTTCGCTTGGACTTGAAGCTAAGCCTTCTACTTCGTATTGATTTGAAATTAAATCATGTGATTCGCGTGGATTTGAAGCTAACTCGATTGTTTCGCGTGCATTTGAAGCTAAATCATGTATATCACAAGTATTTGAAGCTAAACCATTTGTTTCGCATGGATTCGAAGACAAGACTTCTACGTCGCATTGATTTCAAGGTAAATCATGTGTTTCACATGGATTTGAAGCTAACTCGATTGTTTCGCCTGCATTTGAAGCTAAATCATGTATATCACAAGTATTTGAAGCTGTACCATTTATATCGAATGGATTTGAATATAAGTCTTCTACTTCGCATTGATTTGAAACTAAATCATGTGTTTCGCATTTATTTGAAGCTAATTCGTTTGTTTCGATGCAGATGCAGCTAAATCATGTATATTGCAAGTATTTGAAGCTAAAACATCTGTTTCGCATGGATTTGAAGCTAACTCGTTTATTTCGCCTGCACTTGACGCTTTCTCAGTTATATTCGCAAGTATTTGAAGGTAACTCATTTATTTCGCTTGGATGTGAGGCTAACTCGTTTGTTTCGCATGCAGTTGAAGCTAAATCATGTATATCACAAGTATTTGAAACTAAACCATTTGTTTCTCATGTAGTTGAAGCTAAGGCATCTACTTCGCATTGATTTGAAACTAAATCATGTGTTTCGGTTGGATTTGAAGCAAACTCGTTTGTTTCGCATGCAGTTGAAGCTAAATCATGTATATCACAAGTATTTGCAGCTAAACCATTTGTTTCGCATAGATTTGAATCTAAGCCTTCCACTTCGCATTGATTTGAAGCTAAATCATGTGATTCGCATGGATTTGAAACTAACTCGTTTGTTGCGCATGGAGTTGTTGCTATATCACTTATATTTGCAAATATTTGAAGCCAAATCATACGTTTTGCATGGATTTGAAGCTAAGCCTTCTACTTCGCATTGATTTCAAGTTAAATCATGTGTTTCCTTCGAGTGTGAAGCTAAACAGTTTGTTTTGCTCGCAGTTGATGCTGAATCATGTATATCACAAGTATTTGAAGCTAAACCATTTGATTCGCATGGATTTGAAGCTAAGCCTTCTACTTCGCATTGAGTTGAAGCTAAATCATGTGTTTCGCTTAGATTTGAAGACAACTCGTTTTTTTCGCATGCAGTTGAAGATAAATCATGTGTATCACAAGTATTTGAAGCAAATCCATTTGATTCGCATGGATTTGAAGCTAAGCCTTCCACTTCGCATTGTTTTGAAACTAAATCATTTGTTTCGCTTGGATTTGAAGCTAATTCGTTTGTTTCGATGCAGTTGAAGCTAATTCATGTATATCACAAGTATTTGAAGCTAAAACATTTGTTTCGCTTGGATTCGAAGACAAGACTTCTACGTCGCATTGATTTCAAGGTAAATCATGTGTTTCACATGGATTTGAAGCTAACTCGATTGTTTCGCCTGCATTTGAAGCTAAATCATGTATATCACAAGTATTTGAAGCTGTACCATTTTTATCGAATGGATTTGAATATAAGTCTTCTACTTCGCATTGATTTGAAACTAAATCATGTGTTTCGCTTTTATTTGAAGCTAATTCGTTTGTTTCGATGCAGATGCAGCTAAATCATGTATATCGCAAGTATTTGAAGCTAAAACATCTGTTTCGCATGGATTTGAAGCTAACTCGTTTATTTCGCCTGCATTTGACGCTTTCTCAGTTATATTCGCAAGTATTTGAAGGTAACTCATTTATTTCGCTTGGATGTGAGGCTAACTCGTTTGTTTCGCATGCAGTTGAAGCTAAATCATGTATATCACAAGTATTTGAAACTAAACCATTTGTTTCTCATGTATTTGAAGCTAAGGCTCCTACTTCGCATTGATTTGAAACTAAATCATGTGTTTCGCTTGGATTTGAAGCAAATTCGTTTGTTTCGATGCAGATGAAGCTAAATCATGTATATCGCAAGTATTTGATGCTAAACCATTTGTTTCGCATAGGTTTGAAGCTAAACCTTCTACTTCGAATTGGTTTGAAACTCAATCCTGTGTTCCGCTAGGATTGGAAGCTAGCTCGTTTGTTTTGCATGCTGTTGAAGCTAAATCTTGTATATCACAAGTATTTGAAGCTAAACCATTTGTTTCGGATGCATTCGAAGATAAGCATGCTACTTCGCATTGATTTGACGCTAAATCATGTGTTTCGCATGGATTTGAATCTAACTCGTATGTTTCGCATGCAGTTGAAGCTAAATCATGTATATCACAAGTATTTGAAGCTAAACAATTTGTTTCGCATGGATTTGAAGCTAAGCCTTCTACTTCGCATTGATTTTAAGCTAAATCATGTGTTTCGTTTGGTTTTGAAGTTAACTCGTTTGTTTCACATGCAGTTGAAGCTAAATCATGTATAAAACAAGTATTTGAAGCTAAACCATTTGTTTGGCGTGGATTTCAAGCTAAGCCTTCTACTTCGCATAGATTTGAAGCTAGATAATGTGTTTCGCATGGATATGAAGCCAACTCGTTTGTTTCGAATGCAGTTGAAGCTAAATCATGTATATCACAAGTAATTGAAGTGAACTATTCGTTTCGCATGGATTTGAAGCTACGCTTTCTACTTCGCATTGATTTGACGCTGAATCACGTGTTTCGCTTGGATTTGAAGATAACTCGTTTGTTTCGCATGCAGTTGAAGCTAAATCATGTATATCGCAAGTATTTGATGCTAAACCATTTGTTTCGCATAGGTTTGAAGCTAAACCTTCTACTTCGAATTGGTTTGAAACTCAATCCTGTGTTCCGCTAGGATTGGAAGCTAGCTCGTTTGTTTTGCATGCTGTTGAAGCTAAATCTTGTATATCACAAGTATTTGAAGCTAAACCATTTGTTTCGCATGCATTCGAAGATAAGCATGCTACTTCGCATTGATTTGACGCTAAATCATGTGTTTCGCATGGATTTGAAGCTAACTCGTATGTTTCGCATGCAGTTGAAGCTAAATCATGTATATCACAAGTATTTGAAGCTAAACAATTTGTTTCGCATGGATTTGAAGCTAAGCCTTCTACTTCGCATTGATTTTAAGCTAAATCATGTGTTTCGTTTGGTTTTGAAGTTAACTCGTTTGTTTCACATGCAGTTGAAGCTAAATCATGTATAAAACAAGTATTTGAAGCTAAACCATTTGTTTGGCGTGGATTTCAAGCTAAGCCTTCTACTTCGCATAGATTTGAAGCTAGATAATGTGTTTCGCATGGATATGAAGCCAACTCGTTTGTTTCGAATGCAGTTGAAGCTAAATCATGTATATCACAAGTAATTGAAGTGAACCATTCGTTTCGCATGGATTTGAAGCTAAGCTTTCTACTTCGCATTGATTTGACGCTGAATCATGTGTTTCGCTTGGATTTGAAGATAACTCGTTTGTTTCGCATGCAGTTGAAGCTAAATCATGTATATCACAAGTATTTGAAGCTATACCATCTGTTTCGCATGAATATTAAGGTGAACCATGTGTGTCGAATGAATGTGAAACTAAATCGTGTGTTTCGAATGGATTTGAAGCTAACACGTTTGTTTTGCATGCAGTTGAAGCTGAATAATGTATATCACAAGTATTTGAAGTTGAACCATTTGATTTCTATGGATTTGATGCTAAGCCTTCTACTTCGCATTGCTTTGGAGCTAAATCATGTATTTTGCATGGATTTAAAGCTAACTCCTTTGTTTCGCCTGCATTTGAAGCTAAATCATGTATATCACAAATATTTGAAGCTAAATCATTCGATTGGCATGGATTTGAAGCTAAGCCTTATACTTCGCATTGATTTTAAGCTAAATCATGTGTTTCGCATGGATTTTAAGCTAACTCGTTTGTTTCACATGCAGTTGAAGCTAAATCATGTATATCACAAGTATTTTAAGCTAAACCATTTGTTTCCCATGGTCTCGCAGATAAGCCTTCTACTTCGCACTGATGTGAAGCTAAATCATGTGTTTCGCATTATTTGAAGCTAACTCGTTTGTTCGCATGCTGTTGAAGCTAAAGCATTTATTACACAAGCAATTGAAGCTAAACCATTTGATTCGCGTGGATTTGAAGCTGAGCCTTCTACTTCGCATTGATTTGAATCTGAATCATGTGTTCGCTTGGATTTGAAGCTAACTCGATTGTTTCGCAAGCTGTTGAAGCTAAATCATATATATCACAAGTATTTGAAGCTGAACCATTTGTTTGGCATGGAGTTGAAGCTAAGCCTTCTACTTCGCATTGATTTGAAACTAAATCATGTGATTCGCATGGATATGAAGCAAACTCGTTTGTTGCGCCTGCAGTTGAAGCTAAATCATGTATATCACAAGTATTTGAAGCTAAACAATTTGTTTCGCATGTATATGAAGCTAAGCCTACTACTTCTCATTGATTTGAAGCTGTGTCATGTGTTTCGCTTGGATTTGAAGCTAACACGTTTATTTCACATGCAATTGAAGCTAACTCATTTATATCACTAGTATTTGAAGCTGAACCATTTGTTCCGCATGAATATTAAGCTAAACCATGTGTTTAGAATGAATTTGAAGCTCAATCTTGTGTTTCGCATGGATTTGATGATAACTCGACTGTTTCGCCTGCATTTGAAGCTAAATCATGTATACCACAAGTATTCGAAGCTAAACCATATGTTTCGCATGGATTCGAAGATAAGCCTTCTACTTCCCATTGATGTGAAGCTAAATCATGTGTTTCGCATGGATATGAAGCTAACTCGTTTGTTTCGCATGCAGTTGAAGCTAAATCATCTATATCACGAGAATTTGAAGCTAAACCATTTGTTTCGCACGGATTTGAAGCTGAGCCGTTTACTTCGCATTGATTTGAAGCTAAATCATTGTGTTTCGCATGGATTTGAAGCTAACTCGTTTGTTTCACATGCAGTTGAAGCTAAATCATGTATATCACAAGTATTTGAAGCTAAACAATTTGTTTCGCATGGATTTGAAGCTAAGCCTTCTACTTCGCATTGATTTTAAGCTAAATCATGTGTTTCGTTTGGTTTTGAAGTTAACTCGTTTGTTTCACATGCAGTTGAAGCTAAATCATGTATAAAACAAGTATTTGAAGCTAAACCATTTGTGTGGCGTGGATTTCAAGCTAAGCCTTCTACTTCGCATAGATTTGAAGCTAGATAATGTGTTTCGCATGGATATGAAGCCAACTCGTTTGTTTCGAATGCAGTTGAAGCTAAATCATGTATATCACAAGTAATTGAAGTGAACCATTTGTTTCGCATGGATTTGAGCTAAGCCTTCTACTTCGCATTGTTTTGAAGCTGAATCATGTATTTCCCTTTGATTTGAATCTAACTCGTTTGTTTCGCATGCAGTTGAAGCTGAATCATGTTTATCACAACAATCTGAATCTAAACCACCTGTTTCGCAGGAATATGAAGCTATGATGCTAAACCATGTGACTCGCATGAATTTAAAGCTGAATCATGCGTTTCTCTTGGATTTGAAGATAACTCGTTTGTTTCGCATGCAGTTGAAGCTAAATTATGTATATCACAAGTATTTAATGGTAAACCATTTGTTTCGCGTGGATTTGAAGCTATGCCTTCTACTTCGCATTGATTTGAAGCTGAATCATGTCTTTCCATTGAATTTGAAGCTAACATGTTTGACACACATGCAATTGAAGCTAACACATGTATATCACTAGTATTTGAAGGTGAACCATTTGTTTCGCATGAATATTAAGCTAAACCATGTGGATCGAATGAATTTGAAGCTAACTCATGTGTTTCGCGTGCATTTGAAGCCAAATCATGTATATCACAAGTATTTGAAGCTAAACCATTCCTTTCGCGTGGATTTCAAGCTAAGCCTTCTACTTCGCATTGATTTGAAGCTGAATCATGTGTTTCGCTTGGATTTGAAGCTAACACGTCTGTTTCACATGCAGTTGAAGCTCAATCATGTACATCACAAGTATTTGAAGCTGAACCATTTGTTTCTCATATAAGTGATGCAAAGCCTTCCACTTCGCATTGATTTGAAGCTAAATCATGTATTCCACATGGATATCAAGCTACCTCGTTTGTTTCGCATGCAGATGAAGCTAAATCACGCATATCACAAGTATTTGATGCTAAACCATTTGCTTCGCATGGATTCGTAGATAAGCCTTCTACTACGCATTGTTTTGAAGCTAAATCATGTGTTTTGCATGAATATTAAGCTACACCATGTGTTTCGAATGAATCTGAATCTAAATCATCTGTTTCGCATGGATTTGATGCTAACTCGTTTGTTTCACCTGCATTAGAAGCTATATCATGTATATCACAAGTATTTGAAGCTAAACCATTTGATTCGCATGGATTTGTAGCTAAGCCTTCTACTTCGCATTGATTTGAAGCTAAATCATGTGTTTCGCTTGGGTTTGAAGATAATTCGATTGTTTTGAATGCAGGTGAAGCTAAATCATGTTCATCACAAGTATTTGAAGCAAAACTATTTGTTTCGTATGTATTTGAAGCTGACTCGTTTGTTTCGCCTGCTTTTGAATCTAAATCATGTATATCACAAGCATTTGAAGCTAAACCACTTGATTCGCATGGATTTGTAGCTAAGCCTTCTACTTCACATTGATGTGAAGCTAAATCATGTGTTTCCCTTTGATTTGAATCTTACTCGTTTGTTTCGCATGCAGTTGAAGCTGAATCATGTTTATCACAACAATCTGAATCTAAACCACCTGTTTCGCAGGAATATGAAGCTATGATGCTAAACCATGTGACTCGCATGAATATGAAGCTAAATCATGCGTTTCGCTTGAATTTGAAGATAACTCGTTTGTTTCGCATGCAGTTGAAGCTAAATTATGTATAGCACAAGTATTTGAAGTTAAACCATATGTTTCGCGTGGATTTGAAGCTATGCCTTCTACTTCGCATTGATTTGAAGCTGAATCATGTCTTTACTTTGAATTTGAAGCTAACACGTTTGATACACATGCAATTGAAGCTAACACATGTATATAACTAGTATTTGAAGGTGAACCATTTGTTTCGCATGAATATTAAGCTAAACCATGTGGATCGAATGAATTTGAAGCTAAATCATGTGTTTCGTACGAATTTGAAGCTAACTCGTTTGTTTCGCCTGCATTTGAAGCCAATTCATGTATAACACAAGTATTTGAAGCTGAACCATTTCTTTCGCGTGGATTTCAAGCTAAGCCTAATACTTCGCATTGATTTGAAGCTGAATCATGTGTATCGCTTGGATTTGAAGCTAACTCGTTTGTTTCGCATGCAGTTGAAGCTAAATCATGTATATCACAAGTATTTGAAGCTAAACCATTTGTTTCGCATGGATTCGAAGATAAGCATGCTACTTCGCATTGATTTGAAGCTAAATCATGTGTTTCGCATGGATTTGAAGCTAAGCCTTCTACTTCGCATTGATTTCAAGTTAAATCATGTGTTTCCTTCGAGTGTGAAGCTAAATAGTTTGTTTTGCTTGCAGTTGATGCTGAATCATGTATATCACAAGTATTTGAAGCTAAACCATTTGATTCGCATGGATTTGAAGCTAAGCCTTCTACTTCGCATTGAGTTGAAGCTAAATCATGTGTTTCGCTTAGATTTGAAGACAACTCGTTTTTTTCGCATGCAGTTGAAGATAAATCATGTGTATCACAAGTATTTGAAGCAAATCCATTTGATTCGCATGGATTTGAAGCTAAGCCTTCCACTTCGCATTGTTTTGAAACTAAATCATTTGTTTCGCTTGGATTTGAAGCTAATTCGTTTGTTTCGATGCAGTTGAAGCTAATTCATGTATATCACAAGTATTTGAAGCTAAAACATTTGTTTCGCTTGGACTTGAAGCTAAGCCTTCTACTTCGTATTGATTTGAAATTAAATCATGTGATTCGCGTGGATTTGGAGCTAACTCGATTGTTTCGCGTGCATTTGAAGCTAAATCATGTATATCACAAGTATTTGAAGCTAAACCATTTGTTTCGCATGGATTCGAAGACAAGACTTCTACGTCGCATTGATTTCAAGGTAAATCATGTGTTTCGCATGGATTTGAAGCTATCTCGATTGTTTCGCCTGCATTTGAAGCTAAATCATGTATATCACAAGTATTTGAAGCTGTACCATTTTTATCGAATGGATTTGAATATAAGTCTTCTACTTCGCATTAATTTGAAACTAAATCAAGTGTTTCGCTTTTATTTGAAGCTAATTCGTTTGTTTCGATGCAGATGCAGCTAAATCATGTATATCGAAAGTATTTGAAGCTAAAACATCTGTTTCGCATGGATTTGAAGCTAACTCGTTTATTTCGCCTGCATTTGACGCTTTATCAGTTATATTGGCAAGTATTTGAAGGTAACTCATTTATTTCGCTTGGATGTGAGGCCAACTCGTTTGTTTCGCATGCAGTTGAAGTTAAATCATGTATATCACAAGTATTTGAAACTAAACCATTTGTTTCTCATGTATTTGAAGCTAAGGCTTCTACTTCGCATTGATTTGAAGCTGAATCATGTGTCTCGCTTGAATTCGAAGCTAACACATTTGTTTCACATGCAGTTGAAGCTAAATCATGTATGTCACAAGTATTTGAAGCTGAACCATTTGTTTCGCATGGATTCGAAGATAAGCATGCTACTTCGCATTGATTTGAAGCTAAATCATGTGTTTCGCATGGATTTGAAGCTAACTCGTTTGTTGCGCATGCGATTGAAGCTAAATCATGTATATCTCAAGTATTTGAAGCTGAACCATTTGTTTCGAATGGATTTGAAGCTGTGCTTCCTACTTCGCATTGATTTGAAGCAGAATCATGTGTTTCGCTTGGATATGAAGCTAACTCGTTTGTTTGGCATGCAGTTGAAGCTTAATCATGTATATCACAAGTATTTGAAGCTGAACCATTTGTTTCGCATGGATTTGAAGATAAGCCTTCTACTTCGCATTGATTTGAAGCTGAATCATGTGTCTCGCTTGGATTCGAAGCTAACACGTTTGTTTCACATGCAGTTGAAGCTAAATCATGTATGTCACAAGTATTTGAAGCTGAAACATTCGATTCGCCTGGATTTGAAGCTAAGCCTTCTACTTCGAATTGATTTGAAGCTGAATCCTGTGTTTCGCTTGAATTCGAAGCTAGAACGTTTGTTTCACATGCAGTTGATGATAAATCATGTATAAAACAAGTATTTGAAACTAACCTATTCGCTTCGCATGTTTTCTTTTACTTGGCATTGATTTGAAGCTAAATCATGTGTTTCGCATGGATTTGAAGCTGAAACATTTGTTTCGCATGTATATTAAGCTAAACCATCTGTTTCGAATGAATTTGAAGCTAAATCATGTATATCACGAGTATTTGAAGCTAAACCATTTGCTTCGCATGGGTGCGAAGATAAGACTTCTACTTCGCATTGATTTGAAGCTGAATCCTGTGTTTCGCTTGTATTCGAATCTAACACGTTTGTCTCACATGCAGTTGAAGCTAAATCACGTATATCACAACTATTTGAAGCTAAAGCATTTGATTCGCATGGATTTGAAGCTAAGCCTTCTACTTCGCATTGATTTGAAGCTGAATCCTTTGATTCGCATGGATTTGAAGATAACTCGTTTGTTTCGCATGTGGATGAAGCTAAATCATGTATATCTCAAGTATTTGAAGCTGAACCATTTGATTCGCATGGATTTGAAGCTGTGCCTTCTACTTCGCATTGATTTCAAGCTAAATCATGTGTTTCACTTGGATAGGAAGCTAACTCGTTTGTTTCGCATGCTGTTAAAGCTAAGTCATATATATCACAAGAGTTTGAAGCTAAACCATTTGATTCGCATGAATATTAAGGTGAACCGTGTGTATGGAGAGAATTTGAAACTAAATCATGTGTTTCGCTTGGATGTGAAGCTAATTCGATTGTTTCGATGCACTTGATGCTAAATCATGTATATCACAAGTATTTGAAGCTAAAGCATTTGATTCCCATGGATTTTAAGTTAAACCTTCTACTTCGTATTGATTTGAAACTAAATCATGTGTTTCGCTTGGATTTGAAGCTAATTCGTTTGTTTCGATGCAGTTGAAGCTAAATCACGTATATCGCAAGTATTTGAAGCTGTAACATTTGTTTCCCATGGATTTGAAGCTAACTCGTTTATTTCGCCTGCATTTGACGCTTTATCAGTTATATTCGCAAGTATTTGAAGGTAACTCATTTATTTCGCATGGATGTGACGCTAACTCGTTTGTTTCGCATGCAGTTGAAGCTAAATCATGCATGTCACAAGTATTTGATGCTAAACTATTTGCTTCGCATGGATTCGTAGATGTGCCTTCTACTTCGCATTGATTTGAAGCTAAATCATGTGTTTCGCATGGATTTGAAGCTAACTTGTTTGTTTCGCCTGCATTTGAAGCAAGATCATGTATATCACAAGTATTTGAAGCTAAACCATTTGTTTCGCATAGATTCGAAGATAAGCATGCTACTTCGCATTGATTTGAAGCTGAATCATGTGTTTCGCTTGGATTTGAAGCTAACTCGCTTGTTTCGCATGCAGTTGAAGCTAAATCATGAATATCACAAGTATTTGAAGCTAAACCATTTGTTTCGCATAGATTTGAATCTAAGCCTTCGACTTCGCATTGATTTGAAGCTAAATCATGTGATTCGCATGGATTTGAAGCTATCTCGTTTGTTGCGCATGCAGTTGAAGCTATATCACTTATATTTGCAAGTATTTGAAGTCTAATCATACGTTTTGCATGGATTTGAAGCTAATCCTTCTACTTCGCATTGATTTGAAGCTAAATCATGTGTTTCCCTCGGGTGTGAAGCTAAATCGTTTGTTTCGCGTGCAGTTGATGCTGAATCATGTATATCACAAGTATTTGAAGCTAAACCATTAGATTCGCATGGATTTGTAGCTAAGCCTTCTACTTCGCATTGATTTGACGCTAAATCATGTGTTTCGCTTGGGTTTGAAGATAACTCGATTGTTTTGCATGCAGGTGAAGCTAAATCATGTTCATCACAAGTATTTGAAGCAAAACCATTTGTTTCGTATGGATTTGAAGCTGACTCGTTTGTTTCGCCTGCTTTTGAATCTAAATCATGTATATCACAAGCATTTGAAGCTAAACCACTTGTTTCGCATGAATATTATGCTAAAGCATGTGTTTCGAGTGGATTTGAAGCTAAATCATGTTTTTCGCTTGGAATTTAAGCTACCTCGTTTGTTTCGCGTGCACTTAATGCTGAATCATGTATATCACAAGTATTTGAAGCTAAACCATTTGATTCGCATGGATTTGTAGCTAAGCCTTCTACTTCACATTGATGTGAAGCTAAATCATGTGTTTCGCTTGGATTTGAAGCTAACTCGTTTGTTTCGCATGCAGTTGAAGCTAAATCATGTATATCACAAGTATTTGAAGCTGACTCGTTTGTTTCGCATGCAGTCGAAGCTAAATCATGTATAAAACATGAATTTGAATCTAAACTATTTGTTTCGCATGGATTTGAAGCTAAACAATGTGTTTCGAATGAATTTGAAGATAAATCATGTGTTCGCTTGGATTTGAAGCTAACTCGTTTGTTTAGCATGCAGTTGAAGCTAAATCATGTATATCACAAGTATTTGAAGCTGAACCATTTGTTTCGCATTGATTTGAAGATAAGCCTTCTACTTCGCATTGATTTGAAGCTGAATCATGTGTCTCGCTTGGATTTGAAGATAACTCGTTTGTTTCGCATGCAGTTGAAGCTAAATCATGTATTTCACAAGTATTTGAAGCTAAACCATTTGCTTCGCATGGGTTCGAAGATAAGACTTCTACTTCGCATTGATTTGAAGCTGAATCCTGTGTTTCGATTGAATTCGAATCTAACACGTTTGTTTCACTTGCAGTTGTAGCTAAATCACGTACATCACAACTATTTGAAGCTAACGCATTCGATTCGCATGGATTTGAAGCTAAGCCTTCTATTTCGCATTTATTTGAATATAAATCATGTATTTCCCTTTGATTTGAATCTTACTCGTTTGTTTCGCATGCAGTTGAAGCTAAATCATGTATGTCAGAAGTATTTGAAGCTAAACCATTTGATTCGCATGAACATTAAGGTGAACCATGTGTAAGGAAAGAATTTGAAACTAAATCATGTGTTTCGAATGGATTTGAAACTAACTCGTTTGTTTCGCATGCAGTTGAAGCTAAATCATGTATATCACAAGTATTTGAAGCTAAACCAATTGTTTCGCATGGATTCGAAGATAAGCATGCTACTTCGCATTGATTTGAAGCTAAATCATGTGTTTCGCATGGATTTGAAGCTAACTCGTTTGTTGCGCATGCGATTGAAGCTAAATCATGTATATCTCAAGTATTTGAAGCTGAACCATTTGTTTCGAATGGATTTGAAGCTGTGCTTCCTACTTCGCATTGATTTGAAGCAGAATCATGTGTTTCGCTTGGATATGAAGCTAACTCGTTTGTTTGGCATGCAGTTGAAGCTTAATCATGTATATCACAAGTATTTGAAGCTGAACCATTTGTTTCGCATGGATTTGAAGATAAGCCTTCTACTTCGCATTGATTTGAAGCTGAATCATGTGTCTCGCTTGGATTTGAAGATAACTCGTTTGTTTCGCATGCAGTTGAACCTGAATCATGTATATCACAAGTATTCGAAGCTAAACCATTTGTTTCGCAATGTTTTGGATCTAAGCCTTCTACTTCGCATTGATTTGAAGCTAAATCATGTGATACGCATGGATTTGAAGGTTACTCGATTATTTCGCCTGCATTTGAAGCTAAATTATATATATCACAACTATTTGAAGCTGAACCATTTGTATCGCATGGATTTGAAGCTAAGCCTAATACTTCGCATTGATTTGAAGCTGAATCATGTGTATCGCTTGGATTTGACGCTAACTCGTTTGTTTCGCAAGCAGTTGAAGCTAAATCATGTATATCACAAGTATTTGAAGCTAAACCATTTGTTTCGCATGGATTCGAAGATAAGCATGCTACTTCGCATTGATTTGAAGCTAAATCATGTGTTTCGCATGGATTTGAAGCTAACTCGTTTGTTTCACTTGCAGTTGAAGCTAAATCACGTATATCACAACTATTTGAAACTAAAGCATTTGATTCGCATGGATTTGAAGCTAAGCCTTCTACTTCGCATTGATTTGAAGCTGAATCCTGTGATTCGCATGGATTTGAAGATAACTCGTTTGTTGCGCATGCGATTGAAGCTAAATCATGTATATCTCAAGCATTTGAAGCTGAACCATTTGTTTCGCATGGATTTGAAGCTGTGCATCCTACTTCGCATTGATTTCAAGCTAAACCATGTGTTTCGCATGGATTTGAAGCTACCACGTTTGTTTCGCATGCAGTTGAAGCTAAATCATGTATGTCAGAAGTATTTGAAGCTAAACCATTTGATTCGCATGAACATTAAGGTGAACCATGTGTAAGGAAAGAATTTGAAACTAAATCATGTGTTTCGAATGGATTTGAAACTAACTCGTTTGTTTCGCATGCAGTTGAAGCTAAATCATGTATAAAACATGAATTTGAAGCTAAACTATTTGTTTCGCATAGATTTGAAGCTAAACAATGTGTTTCGAATGAATTTGAAGATAAATCATGTGTTTCGCATGGATTCGAAGCTAACACGTTTGTTTCACATGCCGTTGAAACTAAATCATGAATGTCACAAGTATTTGAAGCTGAAACATTCGATTCGCCTGGATTTGAAGCTAAGCCTTCTACTTCGAATTGACTTGAAGCTGAATCCTGTGTTTCGTTGAATTCGAAGATAGAACGTTTGTTTCACATGCAGTTGATGATGAATCATGTATAAAACAAGTATTTGAAACTAACCTATTCGCTTCGCATGTTTTCGTCTACTTGGCATTGATTTGAAGCTAAATCATGTGTTTCGCATGGATTTGAAGCTGAAACATTTGTTTCGCATGTATATTAAGCTAAACCATCTGTTTCGAATGAATTTGAAGCTAAATCATGTATATCACGAGTATTTGAAGCTAAACCATTTGCTTCGCATGGGTTCGAAGATAAGACTTCTACTTCGCATTGATTTGAAGCTGAATCCTGTGTTTCGCTTGTATTCGAATCTAACACGTTTGTCTCACATGCAGTTGAAGCTAAATCACGTATATCACTACTATTTGAAGCTAAAGCATTTGATTCGCATGGATTTGAAGCTAAGCCTTCTACTTCGCATTGATTTGAAGCTGAATCCTTTGATTCGCATGGATTTGAAGATAACTCGTTTGTTTCGCATGCGGATGAAGCTAAATCATGTATATCTCAAGTATTTGAAGCTGAACCATTTGATTCGCATGGATTTGAAGCTGTGCCTTCTACTTCGCATTGATTTCAAGCTAAATCATGTGTTTCACTTGGATAGGAAGCTAACTGGTTTGTTTCGCATGCTGTTAAAGCTAAGTCATATATATCACAAGAGTTTGAAGCTAAACCATTTGATTCGCATGAATATTAAGGTGAACCATGTGTTTCGAATGGATTTGAAGCTAAATCATGTGTTTCGCCTGGATTTGAAGCTACCTCGTCCGTTTCGCGTGCACTTGTTGCTGAATCATGTATATCACATGTATTTGAAGCTAAACCATTTGATTCGCATGGATTTGTAGCTAAGCCTTCTACTTCGCATTGATGTGAAGCTAAATTATGTGTTTCGCTTGTATTTGAAGCTAACTCGTTTGTTTCGCATGCAGTTGAAGCTAAATCATGTATATCACAAGTATTTGAGGCTAAACCATCTGTTTCGCATAGATTTGAATCTAAGCCTTCCACTTCGCATTGATTTGAAGCTAAATCATGTGATTCGCATGGTTTTGAAGCTAACTCGTTTGTTGCGCATGCAGTTGAAGCTATATCACTTATATTTGCAAGCATTTGAAGCCAAATCATACGTTTTGCATGGTTTTGAAGCTGAGCCTTCTACTTCGCATTGATTTGAAGTTAAATCATGTGTTTCCTTCGAATGTGAAGCTATATCGTTTGTTTTGCGTGCAGTTGATGCTGAATCATGTATATCACAAGTATTTGAAACTAAACCATTTGTTTCGCATGGATTCGAAGATAAGCATGCTACTTCGCATTGATTTGAAGCTAAATCATGTGTTTCGCATGGATATGAAGCTAACTCGATTGTTTCGCCTGCATTTGAAGCTAAATTATATATATCACAACTATTTGAAGCTGAACCATTTGTATCGCATGGATTTGAAGCTGTGCTTCCTACTTCGCATTGATTTGAAGCTGAATCATGTGTTTAGCTTGGATTTGAAGCTAACTCGTTTGTTTCGCATGCAGTTGAAGCTTAATCATGTATGTCACAAGTATTTGAAGCTAAACCACTTGTTTCGCATGAATATTATGCTAAACCATGTGTTTCGAATGAATTTGAAGCTAAATAGAAGTGTTTCGCTTGGATTTGAAGCTAACTCGATTGTTTCGCGTGCACTTGATGCTGAATCATGTATATCACAAGGATTTGAAGCTAAACCATTTGATTCGAATGGATTGGTAGCTAAGCCTTCTACTTCGCATAGATGTGAAGCTAAATCATGTTTTTCGCTTGGATTTGAAGCTAACTCGTTTGTTTCGCATGCAGTTGAAGCGAAATCATGTATTTCACAAGTATTTGAAGCTAAACCATTTGCTTCGCATGGGTTCGAAGATAAGACTTCTACTTCGCATTGATTTGAAGCTGAATCCTGTGTTTCGATTGAATTCGAATCTAACACGTTTGTTTCACTTGCAGTTGTAGCTAAATCACGTACATCACAACTATTTGAAGCTAACGCATTCGATTCGCATGGATTTGAAGCTAAGCCTTCTATTTCGCATTTATTTGAATATAAATCATGTATTTCCCTTTGATTTGAATCTTACTCGTTTGTTTCGCATGCAGTTGAAGCTAAATCATGTATGTCAGAAGTATTTGAAGCTAAACCATTTGATTCGCATGAACATTAAGGTGAACCATGTGTAAGGAAAGAATTTGAAACTAAATCATGTGTTTCGAATGGATTTGAAACTAACTCGTTTGTTTCGCATGCAGTTGAAGCTAAATCATGTATATCACAAGTATTTGAAGCTAAACCAATTGTTTCGCATGGATTCGAAGATAAGCATGCTACTTCGCATTGATTTGAAGCTAAATCATGTGTTTCGCATGGATTTGAAGCTAACTCGTTTGTTGCGCATGCGATTGAAGCTAAATCATGTATATCTCAAGTATTTGAAGCTGAACCATTTGTTTCGAATGGATTTGAAGCTGTGCTTCCTACTTCGCATTGATTTGAAGCAGAATCATGTGTTTCGCTTGGATATGAAGCTAACTCGTTTGTTTGGCATGCAGTTGAAGCTTAATCATGTATATCACAAGTATTTGAAGCTGAACCATTTGTTTCGCATGGATTTGAAGATAAGCCTTCTACTTCGCATTGATTTGAAGCTGAATCATGTGTCTCGCTTGGATTTGAAGATAACTCGTTTGTTTCGCATGCAGTTGAACCTGAATCATGTATATCACAAGTATTCGAAGCTAAACCATTTGTTTCGCAATGTTTTGGATCTAAGCCTTCTACTTCGCATTGATTTGAAGCTAAATCATGTGATACGCATGGATTTGAAGGTTACTCGATTATTTCGCCTGCATTTGAAGCTAAATTATATATATCACAACTATTTGAAGCTGAACCATTTGTATCGCATGGATTTGAAGCTAAGCCTAATACTTCGCATTGATTTGAAGCTGAATCATGTGTATCGCTTGGATTTGACGCTAACTCGTTTGTTTCGCATGCAGTTGAAGCTAAATCATGTATATCACAAGTATTTGAAGCTAAACCATTTGTTTCGCATGGATTCGAAGATAAGCATGCTACTTCGCATTGATTTGAAGCTAAATCATGTGTTTCGCATGGATTTGAAGCTAACTCGTTTGTTTCACTTGCAGTTGAAGCTAAATCACGTATATCACAACTATTTGAAACTAAAGCATTTGATTCGCATGGATTTGAAGCTAAGCCTTCTACTTCGCATTGATTTGAAGCTGAATCCTGTGATTCGCATGGATTTGAAGATAACTCGTTTGTTGCGCATGCGATTGAAGCTAAATCATGTATATCTCAAGCATTTGAAGCTGAACCATTTGTTTCGCATGGATTTGAAGCTGTGCATCCTACTTCGCATTGATTTCAAGCTAAACCATGTGTTTCGCATGGATTTGAAGCTACCACGTTTGTTTCGCATGCAGTTGAAGCTAAATCATGTATGTCAGAAGTATTTGAAGCTAAACCATTTGATTCGCATGAACATTAAGGTGAACCATGTGTAAGGAAAGAATTTGAAACTAAATCATGTGTTTCGAATGGATTTGAAACTAACTCGTTTGTTTCGCATGCAGTTGAAGCTAAATCATGTATAAAACATGAATTTGAAGCTAAACTATTTGTTTCGCATAGATTTGAAGCTAAACAATGTGTTTCGAATGAATTTGAAGATAAATCATGTGTTTCGCATGGATTCGAAGCTAACACGTTTGTTTCACATGCCGTTGAAACTAAATCATGAATGTCACAAGTATTTGAAGCTGAAACATTCGATTCGCCTGGATTTGAAGCTAAGCCTTCTACTTCGAATTGACTTGAAGCTGAATCCTGTGTTTCGTTGAATTCGAAGATAGAACGTTTGTTTCACATGCAGTTGATGATGAATCATGTATAAAACAAGTATTTGAAACTAACCTATTCGCTTCGCATGTTTTCGTCTACTTGGCATTGATTTGAAGCTAAATCATGTGTTTCGCATGGATTTGAAGCTGAAACATTTGTTTCGCATGTATATTAAGCTAAACCATCTGTTTCGAATGAATTTGAAGCTAAATCATGTATATCACGAGTATTTGAAGCTAAACCATTTGCTTCGCATGGATTTGAAGCTAAGCCTTCTACTTCGCATTGATTTGAAGCTGTGTCATGTGTTTCGCTTGGATTTGAAGCTAACTCGGTTGTTTCGCATGCAGTTGAAGCTAAATCATGTATATCACAAGTATTCGAAGCTAAACCATTTGTTTCGCAAAGATTTGAATCTAAGCCTTCCACTTCGCATTGATTTGAAGCTAAATCATGTGATTCGCATTAATTTGAAGCCCACTCGTTTGTTGCGCATGCGGTCGAAGCTATATTACTTATATTTGCAAGTATTTGAAGCCAAATCATACGTTTTGCATGGATTTGAAGCTAAACCTTCTACCTCGCATTGATTTGAAGTTAAATCATGTGTTCCGCTTGGATTTGAAGCTAACTCGTTTGTTTCGCATGCAGTTGAAGCTAAATCATGTATGTCACAAGTATTTGAAGCTAAACCACTTGTTTCGCATGAACATTATGCTAAACCATGTGTTTCGAATGGATTTGAAGCTAAATCATGTGTTTCGCCTGGATTTGAAGCTACCTCGTTTGTTTCGCGTGCACTTGTTGCTGAATCATGTATATCAGATGTATTTGAAGCTAAACCACTTGATTCGCATGAATTTGATGCTAAATTATGCGTTTCGCTTGGATTTGAAGATAACTCGTTTGTTTCGCATGCAGTTGAAGCTAAATTATGTATATCACAAGTATTTGGAGCTAAACTATTTGTTTCGCGTGGATTTGAAGCTATGCCTTCTACTTCGCATTGATTTGAAGCTGAATCATGTCTTTCCTTTTAATTTGAAGCTAACACGTTTGTTGCACATGCAATTGATGCTAACACATGTATATCACTAGTATTTGAAGGTGAACCATTTGTTTCGCATGAATATTAAGCTAAACCATGTGGATCGAATGAATTTGAAGCTAAATCATGTGTTTCGTATGGATTTGAAGCTAACTCGTTTGTTTCGCCTGCATTTGAAGCGAAATCATGTATATCACAAGTATTTGAAGCTAAACCATTTCTCTCGCATGGATTTGAAGCTAAGCCTTCTACTTCGCATTGATTTGAAACTAAATCATGTGATTCGCATGGATATGAAGCTAACTCCTTTGTTGCGCATGCAGTTGAAGCTAAATCATGTATATCACAAGTATTTGAAGCTAAACAATTTGTTTCGCATGTATTTGAAGCTAAGCCTACTACTTCGCATTGATTTGAAGCTGTGTCATGTGTTTCGCTTGGATTTGAAGCTAACTCGTTTGTTTCGCATGCAGTTGAAGCTAAATCATGTATATCGCAAGTATTTGAAGCTAAACCATTTGTTTCGCGTGGATTTGAAGCTAAGCCTTCTACTTCACATTGATTTGAAGCTGAATCATGTCTTTCGCTTGAATTTGAAGCTAACTCGTTTGTTTCGCAAGCTGTTGAAGCTAAATCATGTATATCATAAGTATCTGAAGCTAAACCAATTGCTTCGCAGGGATTCGAAAATAAGTCTTCTATTTCGCATTGATTTGAAGCTAAATCATGTGTTTCGCATGGCTTTGAAGCTGAGCCTAATACTTCGCATTGATTTGAAGCTGAATCATGTCTTTCCTTTGAATTTGAAGCTAACACGTTTGTTGCACATGCAATTGATGCTAACACATGTATATCACTAGTATTTGAGGGTGAACCATTTGTTTCGCATGAATATTAAGCTAAACCATGTGGATCGAATGAATTTGAAGCTAAATCATGTGTTCCGTATGGATTTGAAGCTAACTCGTTTGATTCGCATGCTGTTGAAGCTATATGATGTATATCACAAGTATTTGGAGCTAAACTATTTGTTTCGCGTGGATTTGAAGCTATGCCTTCTACTTCGCATTGATTCGAAGCTAAATCATGTGTATCGATTGGACTAGAATCTATCTCGATTGTTTCGCATGCAGTTGAAGCTAAATCATGTATATCACAAGTATTTGAATCTAATCCATTTGTATCTCATGGATTCGAAGATCAGCCTTCTACTTCGCATTGAATTGAATGTAAATGATATTTGTGGCATGGATTTGAAGCTGACTCGTTTGTTTCGCCAGCAGTTGAAGCTGTATCACTTATATTCGCAAGTATTTTCTGCTAAATTATTCGTTTCGCATGGATTTGAACCTAAGCCATCTACTTCGCATTGATTTGAAGCTAAATCATGTGATTCGCATTAATTTGAAGCCAACTCGTTTGTTGCGCATGCGGTCGAAGCTATATTACTTATATTTGCAAGTATTTGAAGCCAAATCATACGTTTTGCATGGATTTGAAGCTAAACCTTCTACCTCGCATTGATTTGAAGTTAAATCATGTGTTCCGCTTGGATTTGAAGCTAACTCGTTTGTTTCGCATGCAGTTGAAGCTAAATCATGTATGTCACAAGTATTTGAAGCTAAACCACTTGTTTCGCATGAACATTATGCTAAACCATGTGTTTCGAATGGATTTGAAGCTAAATCATGTGTTTCGCCTGGATTTGAAGCTACCTCGTTTGTTTCGCGTGCACTTGTTGCTGAATCATGTATATCGGATGTATTTGAAGCTAAACCACTTGATTCGCATGAATTTGATGCTAAATTATGCGTTTCGCTTGGATTTGAAGATAACTCGTTTGTTTCGCATGCAGTTGAAGCTAAATTATGTATATCACAAGTATTTGGAGCTAAACTATTTGTTTCGCGTGGATTTGAAGCTATGCCTTCTACTTCGCATTGATTTGAAGCTGAATCATGTCTTTCCTTTTAATTTGAAGCTAACACGTTTGTTGCACATGCAATTGATGCTATCACATGTATATCACTAGTATTTGAAGGTGAACCATTTGTTTCGCATGAATATTAAGCTAAACCATGTGGATCGAATGAATTTGAAGCTAAATCATGTGTTTCGTATGGATTTGAAGCTAACTCGTTTGTTTCGCCTGCATTTGAAGCGAAATCATGTATATCACAAGTATTTGAAGCTAAACCATTTCTCTCGCATGGATTTGAAGCTAAGCCTTCTACTTCGCATTGATTTGAAACTAAATCATGTGATTCGCATGGATATGAAGCTAACTCCTTTGTTGCGCATGCAGTTGAAGCTAAATCATGTATATCACAAGTATTTGAAGCTAAACAATTTGTTTCGCATGTATTTGAAGCTAAGCCTACTACTTCGCATTGATTTGAAGCTGTGTCATGTGTTTCGCTTGGATTTGAAGCTAACTCGTTTGTTTCGCATGCAGTTGAAGCTAAATCATGTATATCGCAAGTATTTGAAGCTAACAAATTTGTTTCGCATAGATTTGAATCTAAGCCTTCCACTTCGCATTGATTTTAAGCTAAATCATGTGTTTCGCATGGATTTGAAGCTAACTCGTTTGTTTCACATGCAGTTGAAGTTAAATCATGTATATCACAAATATTTGAAGCTATACCATTTGTTTCGCATGGATTTGAAGCTAAGCCTTCTACTTCGCATTAATTTGAAGCTGAATCATGTGTTTCGCTTAGATTTGAAGCTAACTCGTTTGTTTCGCATGCAGTTGAATCTAAATCATGTATGTCACAAGTATTTGTAGCTAAACCATTTGATTCGCATGAATATTAAGGTGAACCATGTTTTTCGAATGAATGTGAGACTAAATCGTGTGTTTCGAATGGATTTGAAGCTAACACGTTTATTTTGCATGCAGTTGAAGCTGAATCATGTATATCACAAGTATTTGAAGCTTAACCATTTGTTTCGCATGAATATTAAGCTAAACCATGTGGATCGAATGAATTTGAAGCTAAATCATGTGTTTCGTATGGATTTGAAGCTAACTCGTTTGTTTCGCCTGCATTTGAAGCGAAATCATGTATATCACAAGTATTTGAAGCTAAACCATTTCTCTCGCATGGATTTGAAGCTAAGCCTTCTACTTCGCATTGATTTGAAACTAAATCATGTGATTCGCATGGATATGAAGCTAACTCCTTTGTTGCGCATGCAGTTGAAGCTAAATCATGTATATCACAAGTATTTGAAGCTAAACAATTTGTTTCGCATGTATTTGAAGCTAAGCCTACTACTTCGCATTGATTTGAAGCTGTGTCATGTGTTTCGCTTGGATTTGAAGCTAACTCGTTTGTTTCGCATGCAGTTGAAGCTAAATCATGTATATCGCAAGTATTTGAAGCTAAACCATTTGTTTCGCGTGGATTTGAAGCTAAGGCTTCTACTTCACATTGATTTGAAGCTGAATCATGTCTTTCGCTTGAATTTGAAGCTAACTCGTTTGTTTCGCAAGCTGTTGAAGCTAAATCATGTATATCATAAGTATCTGAAGCTAAACCAATTGCTTCGCAGGGATTTGAAGCAAAGCCTTCAACTTCACTTTGATTTGAAGCTAAATCATATGTTTCGCTTGGATTTGAAGCCAACTCGTTTGATTCGCATGCAGTTGAAGCTATATGATGTATATCACAAGTATTTGAAGCTGAACCATTTGATCCGCTTGAATATTAATCTAAACCATGTGTTTCGAATGAATTTGAAGCTAAATCATGTGTTTCGCAGGGATTTGAAGCTAATTCGTTTGTTTCGCCTGCATTTAAGTCTATATCACATATATCGCAATTATCTGAAGATAAATCATTTGTTTCTCATCTATTTGCAGCTAAGCCTTCCACTTCGCATTGATTTGAAACTAAATCATGTGATTCGCATGGATTTGAAGCTAACTCGTTCGTTGCGCATGCAGTTGAACCTATATCACTTATATTTACAAGTATTTGAAGCCAAATCATACGTTTTGCGTGGATGTGAAGCTAAAGCTTCTACTTCGCATTGATTTGAAGCTAAATCGTGTGTATCGCATGGATTTGAAGCTAACTCGTTCGTTTCGCCTGCATTAGAAGCTAAATCTTTTGCTTCTCAGGGATTCGAAGATAAGTCCCCTATTTCGCATTGATTTGAAGCTAAATCATGTGTTTCGCCTGGATTTGTATCTGAACCATTTGTTTCGCATGAATATTAAGCTAAACCATCTGTTTCGAATGAATTTGAAGATAAATCATTTATATGACAAGTATTTGAAGCTAAACCATTTGTTTCGCATGGATTCGAAGATCAGCCTTCTACTTCGCATTGATTTGAAGCTAAATCATGTGTATCGCTTGGATTAGAATCTATCTCGTTTGTTTCGCCTGCATTTGAATCTAAATCATGTATATCACAAGTATTTGAAGCTAAGACATTTGTTTCTCATGGTTACGAAGATAAGCCTTCGCCGTCGCATAGATTTGAAGCTAAATCATGTGTTTCGATTGGATTTGAAGGTAACTCGCTTGTTCCGCATGCAGTTGAAGCTAAATCATGTATACCACAAGTATTTGAAGCTAAACCATTTGTTTCGCATAGATTTCAAGCTAAGCCTTCTACTTCGCATTGATGTGAAGCTAAATCATGTGTTTCGCTTGGATTTGAAGCTAACTCGTTTGTTACGCATGCAGTTGAAGCTAAATCATTTTTATCACAAGTTTTTGAAGCTAAACCATTTGTTTCGCAAAGATTTGAATCTAAGCCTTCCACTTCGCATTGATTTGAATCTAAATCATGCGTTGCACGTAGGTTTGAAGCTAACCCGTTTCTTTCGCATGCAGTTGAAGCTAAATCATGTATATCACAAATATTTGAAGCTAAACTACCTGTTTCGCAGGAATATGAAGCTATGATGCTAAACCATGTGACTCGCATGAATTTGAAGCTAAATCATGCGTTTCGCTTGGATTTGAAGATAACTCGTTTGTTTCGCATGCAGTTGAAGCTAAATTATGTATATCACAAGTATTTGAAGCTAAACTATTTGTTTCGCGTGGATTTGAAGCTATGCCTTCTAGTTCGCATTGATTTGAAGCTGAATCATGTCTTTCCTTTGAATTTGAAGCTAACACGTTTCTTGCACATGCAATTGATGCTAACACATGTATATCACTAGTATTTGAGGGTGAACCATTTGTTTCGCATGAATATTAAGCTAAACCATGTGGATCGAATGAATTTGAAGCTAAATCATGTGTTTCGTATGGATTTGAAGCTAACTCGTTTGATTCGCATGCTGTTGAAGCTATATGATGTATATCACAAGTATTTGAAGCTGAACCATTTGATCCGCTTGAATATTCATCTAAACCATGTGTTTCGAATGAATTTGAAGCTAAATCATGTGTTTCGCAATGGATTTGAAGCTAACTCGTTTGCTTCGCCTGCATTTGAAGCTATATCACTTATATTCGCAAGTATTTGAAGCTAAACCATTTGTTTCGCATGGATTTGAAGCTAAGCCTTCTACTTCGCATTGATTTGAAGCTGTGTCATGTGTTTCGCTTCGATTTGAAGATAACTCGTTTGTTTCGCATGCAGTTGAAGCTAAATCATGTATGTCACAAATATTTTAAGCTAAACCATTTGTTTCGTATGGATTTGTAGCTAAATCTTCTACTTCGCTTTGATTTGAAGCGAAATATGTCTTTCGCGTGGACTTGAAGCTAAGCCTTCCACTTCGCATTGATTTGAAGCTAAATCATGTGTTCCGCTTGGATCGGAAGCTAACTCGTTTGTTTGGCATGCTGTTGGAGCTAGATCATGTATATCACAAGTATTTGAAGCTAAACCATTTGTTTCGCATGGATTCGAAGATAAGCATGCTACTTTGCATTGATTTGAAGCTAAATCATGTGTTTCGCTTGGATGTGAAGCTAACTCGTTTGTTTCGCATGCAGTTGAAGCTAAATCATGTTTACCACAATTTTTTTAAGCTAAACCATTTATTTCGCATAGATTTGAATCTAAGCCTTCCACTTCGCATTGATTTGAAGCTAAATCATGTGATGCGCATGGATTTGAAGCTAACTCGTTTGTTGCGCATGCAGTTGATCCTATATCACTTATACTTGCAAGTATTTGAAGCCAAATCATACGTTTTGCATGGATGTGAAGCTGAAGCTTCTAGTTCGCATTGATTTGAGGCTAAATCATGTGTTTCGCAATGGATTTGAAGCTAACTCGTTTGCTTCGCCTGCATTTGAAGCTATATCACTTACATTCGCAAGCATTTAAAGCTAAACCATTTGTTTCGCATGGTTTTGAAGCTAAGCCTTCTACTTCGCATGAGTTTGAAGTTAAATCATGTGTTTCGCATGGATTTGAAGCTTACTCGTATGTTTCGCCTGCTTTTGAATCTATATCACATATATCGCAATTATTTGAAGATAAATCATTTGTTTCTCATGTATTTGAAGCTAAGCCTTCCACTTCGCATTGATTTGAAGCTAAATCATGTGTTCCGCTTGGATTGGAAGCTAACTCGTTTGTTTGGCATGCTGTTGGAGCTAGATCATGTATATCACAAGTATTTGAAGCTAAACCATTTGTATCGCATGGATTCGAAGATCAGCCTTCTACTTCGCATTGATTTGAATGTAAATCATGTGTTTCGCAATGGATTTGAAGCTAACTCGTTTGTTTCGTATGCAGTTGAAGCTAAATCATGTATATCACAAGTATTTGAAGCTAAACCATTTGTTTCGCATGGGTTTGAAGCTAAGCCTTCTACTTCGCATTGATTTGAAGCTAAATCATGTGATTCGCATTAATTTGAAGCCAACTCGTTTGTTGCGCATGCAGTCGAAGCTATATTACTTATATTTGCAAGTATTTGAAGCCAAATCATACGTTTTGCATGGATTTGAAGCTAAACCTTCTACCTCGCATTGATTTGAAGTTAAATCATGTGTTCCGCTTGGATTTGAAGCTAACTCGTTTGTTTCGCATGCAGTTGAAGCTAAATCATGTATGTCACAAGTATTTGAAGCTAAACCACTTGTTTCGCATGAATATTATGCTAAACCATGTGTTTCGAATGGATTTGAAGCTAAATCATGTGTTTCGCCTGGATTTGAAGCTACCTCGTTTGTTTCGCGTGCACTTGTTGCTGAATCATGTATATCACATGTATTTGAAGCTAACCCATTTGATTCGCATGGATTTGTAGCTAAGCCTTCTACTTCGCATTGATGTGAAGCTAAATTATGTGTTTCGCTTGTATTTGAAGCTAACTCGTTTGTTTCGCATGCAGTTGAAGCTAAATCATGTATATCACAAGTATTTGAGGCTAAACCATCTGTTTCGCATAGATTTGAATCTAAGCCTTCCACTTCGCATTGATTTGAAGCTAAATAATGTGATTCGCATGGTTTTGAAGCTAACTCGTTTCTTGCGCATGCAGTTGAAGCTATATCACTTATATTTGCAAGCATTTGAAGCCAAATCATACGTTTTGCATGGTTTTGAAGCTGAGCCTTCTACTTCGCATTGATTTGAAGTTAAATCATGTGTTTCCTTCGAATGTGAAGCTATATCGTTTGTTTCGCACGCAGTTGAAGCTAAATCATGTATATCACAAGTATTTGAAACTAAACCATTTGTTTCGCACGGATTCGAAGATAAGCATGCTACTTCGCATTGATTTGAAGCTAAATCATGTGTTTCGCATGGATTTGAAGCTAACTCGATTGTTTCGCCTGCATTTGAAGCTAAATTATATATATCACAACTATTTGAAGCTCAACCATTTGATTCGAATGGATTTGTAGCTAAGCCTTCTACTTCGCATAGATGTGAAGCTAAATCATGTTTTTCGTTTGGATTTGAAGCTAACTCGTTTATTTCGCATGCAGTTGAAGCGAAATCATGTAACTCACAAGTATTTGAAGCTAAAAAATTTGTTTCGCATAGATTTGAATCTAAGCCTTCCACTTCGCATTGATTTTAAGCTAAATCATGTGTTTCACATGCAGTTGAAGTTAAATCATGTATATCACAAATATTTGAAGCTATACCATTTGTTTCGCATGGATTTGAAGCTAAGCCTTCTACTTCGCATTAATTTGAAGCTGAATCATGTGTTTCGCTTAGATTTGAAGCTAACTCGTTTGTTTCGCATGCAGTTGAATCTAAATCACGTATGTCACAAGTATTTGTAGCTAAACCATTTGATTCGCATGAATATTAAGGTGAACCATGTTTATCGAATGAATGTGAGACTAAATCGTGTGTTTCGAATGGATTTGAAGCTAACACGTTTATTTTGCATGCAGTTGAAGCTGAATCATGTATATCACAAGTATTTGAAGCTTAACCATTTGTTTCGCATGAATATTAAGCTAAACCATGTGTTTCGAATGAATTTGATGCTAACTCATGTGTTTCGCTTGGATATGAAGCTAACTCGTTTGTTTGGCATGCAGTTGAAGCTTAATCATGTATATCGCAATAATTTGAAGCTAAACCATTTGATTCACATGGATTTGTAGCTAAGCCTTCTACTTCGCATTGATTTGAAGCTGAATCATGTGTTTCGCTTGGATTTGAAGCTAACTCGTTTGTTTCGTATGCAGTTGAAGCTAAATCATGTATATCACAAGTATTTGAAGCTAAACCATTTGTTTCGCATAGATTTGAATCTAAGCCTTCCACTTCGCATTGATTTGTAGCTAAATCATGTGATTCGCATTAATTTGAAGCCAACTCGTTTGTTGCGCATGCGGTCGAAGCTATATTACTTATATTTGCAAGTATTTGAAGCCGAATCATACGTTTTGCATGGATTTGAAGCTAAACCTTCTACCTCGCATTGATTTGAAGTTAAATCATGTGTTCCGCTTGGATTTGAAGCTAACTCGTTTGTTTCGCATGCAGTTGAAGCTAAATCATGTATGTCACAAGTATTTGAAGCTAAACCACTTGTTTCGCATGAACATTATGCTAAACCATGTGTTTCGAATGGATTTGAAGCTAAATCATGTGTTTCGCCTGGATTTGAAGCTACCTCGTTTGTTTCGCGTGCACTTGTTGCTGAATCATGTATATCACATGTATTTGAAGCTAAACCATTTGATTCGCATGAATTTGATGCTAAATTATGCGTTTCGCTTGGATTTGAAGATAACTCGTTTGTTTCGCATGCAGTTGAAGCTAAATTATGTATATCACAAGTATTTGCAGCTAAACTATTTGTTTCGCGTGGATTTGAAGCTATGCCTTCTACTTCGCATTGATTTGAAGCTGAATCATGTCTTTCCTTTTAATTTGAAGCTAACACGTTTGTTGCACATGCAATTGATGCTAACACATGTATATCACTAGTATTTGAAGGTGAACCATTTGTTTCGCATGAATATTAAGCTAAACCATGTGGATCGAATGAATTTGAAGCTAAATCATGTGTTTCGTATGGATTTGAAGCTAACTCGTTTGTTTCGCCTGCATTTGAAGCGAAATCATGTATATCACAAGTATTTGAAGCTAAACCATTTCTCTCGCATGGATTTGAAGCTAAGCCTTCTACTTCGCATTGATTTGAAACTAAATCATGTGATTCGCATGGATATGAAGCTAACTCCTTTGTTGCGCATGCAGTTGAAACTAAATCATGTATATCACAAGTATTTGAAGCTAAACAATTTGTTTCGCATAGATTTCAAGCTAAGCCTTCTACTTCGCATTGATGTGAAGCTAAATCATGTGTTTCGATTGGATTTGAAGCTTACTCGTTTGTTTCGCATGCAGTTGAAGCTAAATCATGTATATCGCAAGTATTTGAAGCTAAACCATTTGTTTCGCGTGGATTTGAAGCTAAGCCTTCTATTTCGCATTGATTTGAAGCTAAATCATGTGTTTCGCATGGCTTTGAAGCTGAGCCTAATACTTCGCATTGATTTGAAGCTGAATCATGTCTTTCCTTTTAATTTGAAGCTAACACGTTTGTTGCACATGCAATTGATGCTAACACATGTATATCACTAGTATTTGAGGGTGAACCATTTGTTTCGCATGAATATTAAGCTAAACCATGTGGATCGAATGAATTTGAAGCTAAATCATGTGTTTCGTATGGATTTGAAGCTAACTCGTTTGTTTCGCCTGCATTTGAAGCGACATCATGTATATCACAAGTATTTGAAGTTAAACCATTTGTTTCGCATGGATTTGAAGCAAAGCCTTCAACTTCACTTTGATTTGAAGCTAAATCATATGTTTCGCTTGGATTTGAAGCTAACTCGTTTGATTCGCATGCAGTTGAAGCTATATGATGTATATCACAAGTATTTGAAGCTAAACCATTTGTTTCGCATAGATTTGAATCTAAGCCTTCCACTTCGCATTGATTTGAAGCTAAATCATGTGATTCGCATTAATTTGAAGCCAACTCGTTTGTTGCGCATGCGGTCGAAGCTATATTACTTATATTTGCAAGTATTTGAAGCCGAATCATACGTTTTGCATGGGTTTGAAGCTAAACCTTCTACCTCGCATTGATTTGAAGTTAAATCATGTGTTCCGCTTGGATTTGAAGCTAACTCGTTTGTTTCGCATGCAGTTGAAGCTAAATCATGTATGTCACAAGTATTTGAAGCTAAACCACTTGTTTCGCATGAACATTATGCTAAACCATGTGTTTCGAATGGATTTGAAGCTAAATCATGTGTTTCGCCTGGATTTGAAGCTACCTCGTTTGTTTCGCGTGCACTTGTTGCTGAATCATGTATATCACATGTATTTGAAGCTAAACCATTTGATTCGCATGAATTTGATGCTAAATTATGCGTTTCGCTTGGATTTGAAGATAACTCGTTTGTTTCGCATGCAGTTGAAGCTAAATTATGTATATCACAAGTATTTGAAGCTAAACTATTTGTTTCGCGTGGATTTGAAGCTATGCCTTCTACTTCGCATTGATTTGAAGCTGAATCATGTCTTTCCTTTTAATTTGAAGCTAACACGTTTGTTGCACATGCAATTGATGCTAACACATGTATATCACTAGTATTTGAAGGTGAACCATTTGTTTCGCATGAATATTAAGCTAAACCATGTGGATCGAATGAATTTGAAGCTAAATCATGTGTTTCGTATGGATTTGAAGCTAACTCGTTTGTTTCGCCTGCATTTGAAGCGAAATCATGTATATCACAAGTATTTGAAGCTAAACCATTTCTCTCGCATGGATTTGAAGCTAAGCCTTCTACTTCGCATTGATTTGAAACTAAATCATGTGATTCGCATGGATATGAAGCTAACTCCTTTGTTGCGCATGCAGTTGAAACTAAATCATGTATATCACAAGTATTTGAAGCTAAACAATTTGTTTCGCATAGATTTCAAGCTAAGCCTTCTACTTCGCATTGATGTGAAGCTAAATCATGTGTTTCGCTTGGATTTGAAGCTAACTCGTTTGTTTCGCATGCAGTTGAAGCTAAATCATGTATATCGCAAGTATTTGAAGCTGAACCATTTGTTTCGCGTGGATTTGAAGCTAAGCCTTCTATTTCGCATTGATTTGAAGCTAAATCATGTGTTTCGCATGGCTTTGAAGCTGAGCCTAATACTTCGCATTGATTTGAAGCTGAATCATGTCTTTCCTTTTAATTTGAAGCTAACACGTTTGTTGCACATGCAATTGATGCTAACACATGTATATCACTAGTATTTGAGGGTGAACCATTTGTTTCGCATGAATATTAAGCTAAACCATGTGGATCGAATGAATTTGAAGCTAAATCATGTGTTTCGTATGGATTTGAAGCTAACTCGTTTGTTTCGCCTGCATTTGAAGCGAAATCATGTATATCACAAGTATTTGAAGTTAAACCATTTGTTTCGCATGGATTTGAAGCAAAGCCTTCAACTTCACTTTGATTTGAAGCTAAATCATATGTTTCGCTTGGATTTGAAGCTAACTCGTTTGATTCGCATGCAGTTGAAGCTAAATTATGTATATCACAAGTATTTGAAGCTAAACTATTTGTTTCGCGTGGATTTGAAGCTATGCCTTCTAGTTCGCATTGATTTGAAGCTGAATCATGTCTTTCCTTTGAATTTGAAGCTAACACGTTTCTTGCACATGCAATTGATGCTAACACATGTATATCACTAGTATTTGAGGGTGAACCATTTGTTTCGCATGACTATTAAGCTAAACCATGTGGATCGAATGAATTTGAAGCTAAATCATGTGTTTCGTATGGATTTGAAGCTAACTCGTTTGATTCGCATGCTGTTGAAGCTATATGATGTATATCACAAGTATTTGAAGCTGAACCATTTGATCCGCTTGAATATTAATCTAAACCATGTGTTTCGAATGAATTTGAAGCTAAATCATGTGTTTCGCAATGGATTTGAAGCTAACTCGTTTGCTTCGCCTGCATTTGAAGCTATATCACTTATATTCGCAAGTATTTGAAGCTAAACCATTTGTTTCGCATGGATTTGAAGCTAAGCCTTCTACTTCGCATTGATTTGAAGCTGTGTCATGTGTTTCGCTTCGATTTGAAGATAACTCGTTTGTTTCGCATGCAGTTGAAGCTAAATCATGTATGTCACAAATATTTTAAGCTAAACCATTTGTTTCGTATGGATTTGTAGCTAAATCTTCTACTTCGCTTTGATTTGAAGCGAAATATGTCTTTCGCGTGGACTTGAAGCTAAGCCTTCCACTTCGCATTGATTTGAAGCTAAATCATGTGTTCCGCTTGGATCGGAAGCTAACTCGTTTGTTTGGCATGCTGTTGGAGCTAGATCATGTATATCACAAGTATTTGAAGCTAAACCATTTGTTTCGCATGGATTCGAAGATAAGCATGCTACTTTGCATTGATTTGAAGCTAAATCATGTGTTTCGCTTGGATGTGAAGCTAACTCGTTTGTTTCGCATGCAGTTGAAGCTAAATCATGTTTACCACAATTTTTTTAAGCTAAACCATTTGTTTCGCATAGATTTGAATCTAAGCCTTCCACTTCGCATTGATTTGAAGCTAAATCATGTGATGCGCATGGATTTGAAGCTAACTCGTTTGTTGCGCATGCAGTTGATCCTATATCACTTATACTTGCAAGTATTTGAAGCCAAATCATACGTTTTGCATGGATGTGAAGCTGAAGCTTCTAGTTCGCATTGATTTGAGGCTAAATCATGTGTTTCGCAATGGATTTGAAGCTAACTCGTTTGCTTCGCCTGCATTTGAAGCTATATCACTTACATTCGCAAGCATTTAAAGCTAAACCATTTGTTTCGCATGGTTTTGAAGCTAAGCCTTCTACTTCGCATGAGTTTGAAGTTAAATCATGTGTTTCGCATGGATTTGAAGCTTACTCGTATGTTTCGCCTGCTTTTGAATCTATATCACATATATCGCAATTATTTGAAGATAAATCATTTGTTTCTCATGTATTTGAAGCTAAGCCTTCCACTTCGCATTGATTTGAAGCTAAATCATGTGTTCCGCTTGGATTGGAAGCTAACTCGTTTGTTTGGCATGCTGTTGGAGCTAGATCATGTATATCACAAGTATTTGAAGCTAAACCATTTGTATCGCATGGATTCGAAGATCAGCCTTCTACTTCGCATTGATTTGAATGTAAATCATGTGTTTCGCAATGGATTTGAAGCTAACTCGTTTGTTTCGTATGCAGTTGAAGCTAAATCATGTATATCACAAGTATTTGAAGCTAAACCATTTGTTTCGCATGGGTTTGAAGCTAAGCCTTCTACTTCGCATTGATTTGAAGCTAAATCATGTGATTCGCATTAATTTGAAGCCAACTCGTTTGTTGCGCATGCAGTCGAAGCTATATTACTTATATTTGCAAGTATTTGAAGCCAAATCATACGTTTTGCATGGATTTGAAGCTAAACCTTCTACCTCGCATTGATTTGAAGTTAAATCATGTGTTCCGCTTGGATTTGAAGCTAACTCGTTTGTTTCGCATGCAGTTGAAGCTAAATCATGTATGTCACAAGTATTTGAAGCTAAACCACTTGTTTCGCATGAATATTATGCTAAACCATGTGTTTCGAATGGATTTGAAGCTAAATCATGTGTTTCGCCTGGATTTGAAGCTACCTCGTTTGTTTCGCGTGCACTTGTTGCTGAATCATGTATATCACATGTATTTGAAGCTAACCCATTTGATTCGCATGGATTTGTAGCTAAGCCTTCTACTTCGCATTGATGTGAAGCTAAATTATGTGTTTCGCTTGTATTTGAAGCTAACTCGTTTGTTTCGCATGCAGTTGAAGCTAAATCATGTATATCACAAGTATTTGAGGCTAAACCATCTGTTTCGCATAGATTTGAATCTAAGCCTTCCACTTCGCATTGATTTGAAGCTAAATAATGTGATTCGCATGGTTTTGAAGCTAACTCGTTTCTTGCGCATGCAGTTGAAGCTATATCACTTATATTTGCAAGCATTTGAAGCCAAATCATACGTTTTGCATGGTTTTGAAGCTGAGCCTTCTACTTCGCATTGATTTGAAGTTAAATCATGTGTTTCCTTCGAATGTGAAGCTATATCGTTTGTTTCGCACGCAGTTGAAGCTAAATCATGTATATCACAAGTATTTGAAACTAAACCATTTGTTTCGCACGGATTCGAAGATAAGCATGCTACTTCGCATTGATTTGAAGCTAAATCATGTGTTTCGCATGGATTTGAAGCTAACTCGATTGTTTCGCCTGCATTTGAAGCTAAATTATATATATCACAACTATTTGAAGCTCAACCATTTGATTCGAATGGATTTGTAGCTAAGCCTTCTACTTCGCATAGATGTGAAGCTAAATCATGTTTTTCGTTTGGATTTGAAGCTAACTCGTTTATTTCGCATGCAGTTGAAGCGAAATCATGTAACTCACAAGTATTTGAAGCTAAAAAATTTGTTTCGCATAGATTTGAATCTAAGCCTTCCACTTCGCATTGATTTTAAGCTAAATCATGTGTTTCACATGCAGTTGAAGTTAAATCATGTATATCACAAATATTTGAAGCTATACCATTTGTTTCGCATGGATTTGAAGCTAAGCCTTCTACTTCGCATTAATTTGAAGCTGAATCATGTGTTTCGCTTAGATTTGAAGCTAACTCGTTTGTTTCGCATGCAGTTGAATCTAAATCACGTATGTCACAAGTATTTGTAGCTAAACCATTTGATTCGCATGAATATTAAGGTGAACCATGTTTATCGAATGAATGTGAGACTAAATCGTGTGTTTCGAATGGATTTGAAGCTAACACGTTTATTTTGCATGCAGTTGAAGCTGAATCATGTATATCACAAGTATTTGAAGCTTAACCATTTGTTTCGCATGAATATTAAGCTAAACCATGTGTTTCGAATGAATTTGATGCTAACTCATGTGTTTCGTTTGGATATGAAGCTAACTCGTTTGTTTCGCCTGCATTTGAAGCGACATCATGTATATCACAAGTATTTGAAGTTAAACCATTTGTTTCGCATGGATTTGAAGCAAAGCCTTCAACTTCACTTTGATTTGAAGCTAAATCATATGTTTCGCTTGGATTTGAAGCTAACTCGTTTGATTCGCATGCAGTTGAAGCTATATGATGTATATCACAAGTATTTGAAGCTAAACCATTTGTTTCGCATAGATTTGAATCTAAGCCTTCCACTTCGCATTGATTTGAAGCTAAATCATGTGATTCGCATTAATTTGAAGCCAACTCGTTTGTTGCGCATGCGGTCGAAGCTATATTACTTATATTTGCAAGTATTTGAAGCCGAATCATACGTTTTGCATGGGTTTGAAGCTAAACCTTCTACCTCGCATTGATTTGAAGTTAAATCATGTGTTCCGCTTGGATTTGAAGCTAACTCGTTTGTTTCGCATGCAGTTGAAGCTAAATCATGTATGTCACAAGTATTTGAAGCTAAACCACTTGTTTCGCATGAACATTATGCTAAACCATGTGTTTCGAATGGATTTGAAGCTAAATCATGTGTTTCGCCTGGATTTGAAGCTACCTCGTTTGTTTCGCGTGCACTTGTTGCTGAATCATGTATATCACATGTATTTGAAGCTAAACCATTTGATTCGCATGAATTTGATGCTAAATTATGCGTTTCGCTTGGATTTGAAGATAACTCGTTTGTTTCGCATGCAGTTGAAGCTAAATTATGTATATCACAAGTATTTGATGCTAAACTATTTGTTTCGCGTGGATTTGAAGCTATGCCTTCTACTTCGCATTGATTTGAAGCTGAATCATGTCTTTCCTTTTAATTTGAAGCTAACACGTTTGTTGCACATGCAATTGATGCTAACACATGTATATCACTAGTATTTGAAGGTGAACCATTTGTTTCGCATGAATATTAAGCTAAACCATGTGGATCGAATGAATTTGAAGCTAAATCATGTGTTTCGTATGTATTTGAAGCTAACTCGTTTGTTTCGCCTGCATTTGAAGCGAAATCATGTATATCACAAGTATTTGAAGCTAAACCATTTCTCTCGCATGGATTTGAAGCTAAGCCTTCTACTTCGCATTGATTTGAAACTAAATCATGTGATTCGCATGGATATGAAGCTAACTCCTTTGTTGCGCATGCAGTTGAAACTAAATCATGTATATCACAAGTATTTGAAGCAAAACAATTTGTTTCGCATAGATTTCAAGCTAAGCCTTCTACTTCGCATTGATGTGAAGCTAAATCATGTGTTTCGCTTGGATTTGAAGCTAACTCGTTTGTTTCGCATGCAGTTGAAGCTAAATCATGTATATCGCAAGTATTTGAAGCTGAACCATTTGTTTCGCGTGGATTTGAAGCTAAGCCTTCTATTTCGCATTGATTTGAAGCTAAATCATGTGTTTCGCATGGCTTTGAAGCTGAGCCTAATACTTCGCATTGATTTGAAGCTGAATCATGTCTTTCCTTTTAATTTGAAGCTAACACGTTTGTTGCACATGCAATTGATGCTAACACATGTATATCACTAGTATTTGAGGGTGAACCATTTGTTTCGCATGAATATTAAGCTAAACCATGTGGATCGAATGAATTTGAAGCTAAATCATGTGTTTCGTATGGATTTGAAGCTAACTCGTTTGTTTCGCCTGCATTTGAAGCGAAATCATGTATATCACAAGTATTTGAAGTTAAACCATTTGTTTCGCATGGATTTGAAGCAAAGCCTTCAACTTCACTTTGATTTGAAGCTAAATCATATGTTTCGCTTGGATTTGAAGCTAACTCGTTTGATTCGCATGCAGTTGAAGCTATATGATGTATATCACAAGTATTTGAAGCTGAACCATTTGATCCGCTTGAATATTAATCTAAACCATGTGTTTCGAATGAATTTGAAGCTAAATCATGTGTTTCGCATGGATTTGAAGCTAACTCGTTTGTTTCGCCTGCATTTAAGTCTATATCACATATATCGCAATTATCTGAAGATAAATCATTTGTTTCTCATCTATTTGCAGCTAAGCCTTCCACTTCGCATTGATTTGAAACTAAATCATGTGATTCGCATGGATTTGAAGCTAACTCGTTTGTTGCGCATGCAGTTGTACCTATATCACTTATATTTACAAGTATTTGAAGCCAAATCATACGTTTTGTGTGGATGTGAAGCTAAAGCTTCTACTTCGCATTGATTTGAAGCTAAATCGTGTGTATCGCATGGATTTGAAGCTAACTCGTTTGTTTCGCCTGCATTAGAAGCTAAATCTTTTGCTTCTCAGGGATTCGAAGATAAGTCCCCTATTTCGCATTGATTTGAAGCTAAATCATGTGTTTCGCCTGGATTTGTATCTGAACCATTTGTTTCGCATGAATATTAAGCTAAACCATCTGTTTCGAATGAATTTGAAGATAAATCATTTATATGACAAGTATTTGAAGCTAAACCATTTGTTTCGCATGGATTCGAAGATCAGCCTTCTACTTCGCATTGATTTGAAGCTAAATCATGTGTATCGCTTGGATTAGAATCTATCTCGTTTGTTTCGCCTGCATTTGAATCTAAATCATGTATATCACAAGTATTTGAAGCTAAAACATTTGTTTCTCATGGTTACGAAGATAAGCCTTCGTCGTCGCATAGATTTGAAGCTAAATCATGTGTTTCGATTGGATTTGAAGATAACTCGTTTGTTTCGCATGCAGTTGAAGCTAAATTATGTATATCACAAGTATTTGAAGCTAAACTATTTGTTTCGCGTGGATTTGAAGCTATGCCTTCTACTTCGCATTGATTTGAAGCTGAATCATGTCTTTCCTTTTAATTTGAAGCTAACACGTTTGTTGCACATGCAATTGATGCTAACACATGTATATCACTAGTATTTGAAGGTGAACCATTTGTTTCGCATGAATATTAAGCTAAACCATGTGGATCGAATGAATTTGAAGCTAAATCATGTGTTTCGTATGGATTTGAAGCTAACTCGTTTGTTTCGCCTGCATTTGAAGCGAAATCATGTATATCACAAGTATTTGAAGCTAAACCATTTCTCTCGCATGGATTTGAAGCTAAGCCTTCTACTTCGCATTGATTTGAAACTAAATCATGTGATTCGCATGGATATGAAGCTAACTCCTCTGTTGCGCATGCAGTTGAAACTAAATCATGTATATCACAAGTATTTGAAGCTAAACAATTTGTTTCGCATAGATTTCAAGCTAAGCCTTCTACTTCGCATTGATGTGAAGCTAAATCATGTGTTTCGCTTGGATTTGAAGCTAACTCGTTTGTTTCGCATGCAGTTGAAGCTAAATCATGTATATCGCAAGTATTTGAAGCTAAACCATTTGTTTCGCGTGGATTTGAAGCTAAGCCTTCTATTTCGCATTGATTTGAAGCTAAATCATGTGTTTCGCATGGCTTTGAAGCTGAGCCTAATACTTCGCATTGATTTGAAGCTGAATCATGTCTTTCCTTTTAATTTGAAGCTAACACGTTTGTTGCACATGCAATTGATGCTAACACATGTATATCACTAGTATTTGAGGGTGAACCATTTGTTTCGCATGAATATTAAGCTAAACCGTGTGGATCGAATGAATTTGAAGCTAAATCATGTTTTTCGTATGGATTTGAAGCTAACTCGTTTGTTTCGCCTGCATTTGAAGCGAAATCATGTATATCACAAGTATTTGAAGTTAAACCATTTGTTTCGCATGGATTTGAAGCAAAGCCTTCAACTTCACTTTGATTTGAAGCTAAATCATATGTTTCGCTTGGATTTGAAGCTAACTCGTTTGATTCGCATGCAGTTGAAGCTATATGATGTATATCACAAGTATTTGAAGCTGAACCATTTGATCCGCTTGAATATTAATCTAAACCATGTGTTTCGAATGAATTTGAAGCTAAATCATGTGTTTCGCATGGATTTGAAGCTAACTCGTTTGTTTCGCCTGCATTTAAGTCTATATCACATATATCGCAATTATCTGAAGATAAATCATTTGTTTCTCATCTATTTGCAGCTAAGCCTTCCACTTCGCATTGATTTGAAACTAAATCATGTGATTCGCATGGATTTGAAGCTAACTCGTTTGTTGCGCATGCAGTTGAACCTATATCACTTATATTTACAAGTATTTGAAGCCAAATCATACGTTTTGTGTGGATGTGAAGCTAAAGCTTCTACTTCGCATTGATTTGAAGCTAAATCGTGTATATCGCATGGATTTGAAGCTAACTCGTTTGTTTCGCCTGCATTAGAAGCTAAATCTTTTGCTTCTCAGGGATTCGAAGATAAGTCCCCTATTTCGCATTGATTTGAAGCTAAATCATGTGTTTCGCCTGGATTTGTATCTGAACCATTTGTTTCGCATGAATATTAAGCTAAACCATCTGTTTCGAATGAATTTGAAGATAAATCATTTATATGACAAGTACTTGAAGCTAAACCATTTGTTTCGCATGGATTCGAAGATCAGCCTTCTACTTCGCATTGATTTGAAGCTAAATCATGTGTATCGCTTGGATTAGAATCTATCTCGTTTGTTTCGCCTGCATTTGAATCTAAATCATGTATATCACAAGTATTTGAAGCTAAAACATTTGTTTCTCATGGTTACGAAGATAAGCCTTCGTCGTCGCATAGATTTGAAGCTAAATCATGTGTTTCGATTGGATTTGAAGGTAACTCGCTTGTTTCGCATGCAGTTGAAGCTAAATCATGTTTACCACAATTTTTTTAAGCTAAACCATTTGTTTCGCATAGATTTGAATCTAAGCCTTCCACTTCGCATTGATTTGAAGCTAAATCATGTGATGCGCATGGATTTGAAGCTAACTCGTTTGTTGCGCATGCAGTTGATCCTATATCACTTATACTTGCAAGTATTTGAAGCCAAATCATACGTTTTGCATGGATGTGAAGCTGAAGCTTCTAGTTCGCATTGATTTGAGGCTAAATCATGTGTTTCGCAATGGATTTGAAGCTAACTCGTTTGCTTCGCCTGCATTTGAAGCTATATCACTTACATTCGCAAGCATTTAAAGCTAAACCATTTGTTTCGCATGGTTTTGAAGCTAAGCCTTCTACTTCGCATGAGTTTGAAGTTAAATCATGTGTTTCGCATGGATTTGAAGCTTACTCGTATGTTTCGCCTGCTTTTGAATCTATATCACATATATCGCAATTATTTGAAGATAAATCATTTGTTTCTCATGTATTTGAAGCTAAGCCTTCCACTTCGCATTGATTTGAAGCTAAATCATGTGTTCCGCTTGGATTGGAAGCTAACTCGTTTGTTTGGCATGCTGTTGGAGCTAGATCATGTATATCACAAGTATTTGAAGCTAAACCATTTGTATCGCATGGATTCGAAGATCAGCCTTCTACTTCGCATTGATTTGAATGTAAATCATGTGTTTCGCAATGGATTTGAAGCTAACTCGTTTGTTTCGTATGCAGTTGAAGCTAAATCATGTATATCACAAGTATTTGAAGCTAAACCATTTGTTTCGCATGGGTTTGAAGCTAAGCCTTCTACTTCGCATTGATTTGAAGCTAAATCATGTGATTCGCATTAATTTGAAGCCAACTCGTTTGTTGCGCATGCAGTCGAAGCTATATTACTTATATTTGCAAGTATTTGAAGCCAAATCATACGTTTTGCATGGATTTGAAGCTAAACCTTCTACCTCGCATTGATTTGAAGTTAAATCATGTGTTCCGCTTGGATTTGAAGCTAACTCGTTTGTTTCGCATGCAGTTGAAGCTAAATCATGTATGTCACAAGTATTTGAAGCTAAACCACTTGTTTCGCATGAATATTATGCTAAACCATGTGTTTCGAATGGATTTGAAGCTAAATCATGTGTTTCGCCTGGATTTGAAGCTACCTCGTTTGTTTCGCGTGCACTTGTTGCTGAATCATGTATATCACATGTATTTGAAGCTAACCCATTTGATTCGCATGGATTTGTAGCTAAGCCTTCTACTTCGCATTGATGTGAAGCTAAATTATGTGTTTCGCTTGTATTTGAAGCTAACTCGTTTGTTTCGCATGCAGTTGAAGCTAAATCATGTATATCACAAGTATTTGAGGCTAAACCATCTGTTTCGCATAGATTTGAATCTAAGCCTTCCACTTCGCATTGATTTGAAGCTAAATAATGTGATTCGCATGGTTTTGAAGCTAACTCGTTTCTTGCGCATGCAGTTGAAGCTATATCACTTATATTTGCAAGCATTTGAAGCCAAATCATACGTTTTGCATGGTTTTGAAGCTGAGCCTTCTACTTCGCATTGATTTGAAGTTAAATCATGTGTTTCCTTCGAATGTGAAGCTATATCGTTTGTTTCGCACGCAGTTGAAGCTAAATCATGTATATCACAAGTATTTGAAACTAAACCATTTGTTTCGCACGGATTCGAAGATAAGCATGCTACTTCGCATTGATTTGAAGCTAAATCATGTGTTTCGCATGGATTTGAAGCTAACTCGATTGTTTCGCCTGCATTTGAAGCTAAATTATATATATCACAACTATTTGAAGCTCAACCATTAGATTCGAATGGATTTGTAGCTAAGCCTTCTACTTCGCATAGATGTGAAGCTAAATCATGTTTTTCGTTTGGATTTGAAGCTAACTCGTTTATTTCGCATGCAGTTGAAGCGAAATCATGTAACTCACAAGTATTTGAAGCTAAAAAATTTGTTTCGCATAGATTTGAATCTAAGCCTTCCACTTCGCATTGATTTTAAGCTAAATCATGTGTTTCACATGCAGTTGAAGTTAAATCATGTATATCACAAATATTTGAAGCTATACCATTTGTTTCGCATGGATTTGAAGCTAAGCCTTCTACTTCGCATTAATTTGAAGCTGAATCATGTGTTTCGCTTAGATTTGAAGCTAACTCGTTTGTTTCGCATGCAGTTGAATCTAAATCACGTATGTCACAAGTATTTGTAGCTAAACCATTTGATTCGCATGAATATTAAGGTGAACCATGTTTATCGAATGAATGTGAGACTAAATCGTGTGTTTCGAATGGATTTGAAGCTAACACGTTTATTTTGCATGCAGTTGAAGCTGAATCATGTATATCACAAGTATTTGAAGCTTAACCATTTGTTTCGCATGAATATTAAGCTAAACCATGTGTTTCGAATGAATTTGATGCTAACTCATGTGTTTCGCTTGGATATGAAGCTAACTCGTTTGTTTCGCCTGCATTTGAAGCGACATCATGTATATCACAAGTATTTGAAGTTAAACCATTTGTTTCGCATGGATTTGAAGCAAAGCCTTCAACTTCACTTTGATTTGAAGCTAAATCATATGTTTCGCTTGGATTTGAAGCTAACTCGTTTGATTCGCATGCAGTTGAAGCTATATGATGTATATCACAAGTATTTGAAGCTAAACCATTTGTTTCGCATAGATTTGAATCTAAGCCTTCCACTTCGCATTGATTTGAAGCTAAATCATGTGATTCGCATTAATTTGAAGCCAACTCGTTTGTTGCGCATGCGGTCGAAGCTATATTACTTATATTTGCAAGTATTTGAAGCCGAATCATACGTTTTGCATGGGTTTGAAGCTAAACCTTCTACCTCGCATTGATTTGAAGTTAAATCATGTGTTCCGCTTGGATTTGAAGCTAACTCGTTTGTTTCGCATGCAGTTGAAGCTAAATCATGTATGTCACAAGTATTTGAAGCTAAACCACTTGTTTCGCATGAACATTATGCTAAACCATGTGTTTCGAATGGATTTGAAGCTAAATCATGTGTTTCGCCTGGATTTGAAGCTACCTCGTTTGTTTCGCGTGCACTTGTTGCTGAATCATGTATATCACATGTATTTGAAGCTAAACCATTTGATTCGCATGAATTTGATGCTAAATTATGCGTTTCGCTTGGATTTGAAGATAACTCGTTTGTTTCGCATGCAGTTGAAGCTAAATTATGTATATCACAAGTATTTGAAGCTAAACTATTTGTTTCGCGTGGATTTGAAGCTATGCCTTCTACTTCGCATTGATTTGAAGCTGAATCATGTCTTTCCTTTTAATTTGAAGCTAACACGTTTGTTGCACATGCAATTGATGCTAACACATGTATATCACTAGTATTTGAAGGTGAACCATTTGTTTCGCATGAATATTAAGCTAAACCATGTGGATCGAATGAATTTGAAGCTAAATCATGTGTTTCGTATGTATTTGAAGCTAACTCGTTTGTTTCGCCTGCATTTGAAGCGAAATCATGTATATCACAAGTATTTGAAGCTAAACCATTTCTCTCGCATGGATTTGAAGCTAAGCCTTCTACTTCGCATTGATTTGAAACTAAATCATGTGATTCGCATGGATATGAAGCTAACTCCTTTGTTGCGCATGCAGTTGAAACTAAATCATGTATATCACAAGTATTTGAAGCAAAACAATTTGTTTCGCATAGATTTCAAGCTAAGCCTTCTACTTCGCATTGATGTGAAGCTAAATCATGTGTTTCGCTTGGATTTGAAGCTAACTCGTTTGTTTCGCATGCAGTTGAAGCTAAATCATGTATATCGCAAGTATTTGAAGCTGAACCATTTGTTTCGCGTGGATTTGAAGCTAAGCCTTCTATTTCGCATTGATTTGAAGCTAAATCATGTGTTTCGCATGGCTTTGAAGCTGAGCCTAATACTTCGCATTGATTTGAAGCTGAATCATGTCTTTCCTTTTAATTTGAAGCTAACACGTTTGTTGCACATGCAATTGATGCTAACACATGTATATCACTAGTATTTGAGGGTGAACCATTTGTTTCGCATGAATATTAAGCTAAACCATGTGGATCGAATGAATTTGAAGCTAAATCATGTGTTTCGTATGGATTTGAAGCTAACTCGTTTGTTTCGCCTGCATTTGAAGCGAAATCATGTATATCACAAGTATTTGAAGTTAAACCATTTGTTTCGCATGGATTTGAAGCAAAGCCTTCAACTTCACTTTGATTTGAAGCTAAATCATATGTTTCGCTTGGATTTGAAGCTAACTCGTTTGATTCGCATGCAGTTGAAGCTATATGATGTATATCACAAGTATTTGAAGCTGAACCATTTGATCCGCTTGAATATTAATCTAAACCATGTGTTTCGAATGAATTTGAAGCTAAATCATGTGTTTCGCATGGATTTGAAGCTAACTCGTTTGTTTCGCCTGCATTTAAGTCTATATCACATATATCGCAATTATCTGAAGATAAATCATTTGTTTCTCATCTATTTGCAGCTAAGCCTTCCACTTCGCATTGATTTGAAACTAAATCATGTGATTCGCATGGATTTGAAGCTAACTCGTTTGTTGCGCATGCAGTTGAACCTATATCACTTATATTTACAAGTATTTGAAGCCAAATCATACGTTTTGTGTGGATGTGAAGCTAAAGCTTCTACTTCGCATTGATTTGAAGCTAAATCGTGTGTATCGCATGGATTTGAAGCTAACTCGTTTGTTTCGCCTGCATTAGAAGCTAAATCTTTTGCTTCTCAGGGATTCGAAGATAAGTCCCCTATTTCGCATTGATTTGAAGCTAAATCATGTGTTTCGCCTGGATTTGTATCTGAACCATTTGTTTCGCATGAATATTAAGCTAAACCATCTGTTTCGAATGAATTTGAAGATAAATCATTTATATGACAAGTATTTGAAGCTAAACCATTTGTTTCGCATGGATTCGAAGATCAGCCTTCTACTTCGCATTGATTTGAAGCTAAATCATGTGTATCGCTTGGATTAGAATCTATCTCGTTTGTTTCGCCTGCATTTGAATCTAAATCATGTATATCACAAGTATTTGAAGCTAAAACATTTGTTTCTCATGGTTACGAAGATAAGCCTTCGTCGTCGCATAGATTTGAAGCTAAATCATGTGTTTCGATTGGATTTGAAGATAACTCGTTTGTTTCGCATGCAGTTGAAGCTAAATTATGTATATCACAAGTATTTGAAGCTAAACTATTTGTTTCGCGTGGATTTGAAGCTATGCCTTCTACTTCGCATTGATTTGAAGCTGAATCATGTCTTTCCTTTTAATTTGAAGCTAACACGTTTGTTGCACATGCAATTGATGCTAACACATGTATATCACTAGTATTTGAAGGTGAACCATTTGTTTCGCATGAATATTAAGCTAAACCATGTGGATCGAATGAATTTGAAGCTAAATCATGTGTTTCGTATGGATTTGAAGCTAACTCGTTTGTTTCGCCTGCATTTGAAGCGAAATCATGTATATCACAAGTATTTGAAGCTAAACCATTTCTCTCGCATGGATTTGAAGCTAAGCCTTCTACTTCGCATTGATTTGAAACTAAATCATGTGATTCGCATGGATATGAAGCTAACTCCTCTGTTGCGCATGCAGTTGAAACTAAATCATGTATATCACAAGTATTTGAAGCTAAACAATTTGTTTCGCATAGATTTCAAGCTAAGCCTTCTACTTCGCATTGATGTGAAGCTAAATCATGTGTTTCGCTTGGATTTGAAGCTAACTCGTTTGTTTCGCATGCAGTTGAAGCTAAATCATGTATATCGCAAGTATTTGAAGCTAAACCATTTGTTTCGCGTGGATTTGAAGCTAAGCCTTCTATTTCGCATTGATTTGAAGCTAAATCATGTGTTTCGCATGGCTTTGAAGCTGAGCCTAATACTTCGCATTGATTTGAAGCTGAATCATGTCTTTCCTTTTAATTTGAAGCTAACACGTTTGTTGCACATGCAATTGATGCTAACACATGTATATCACTAGTATTTGAGGGTGAACCATTTGTTTCGCATGAATATTAAGCTAAACCATGTGGATCGAATGAATTTGAAGCTAAATCATGTTTTTCGTATGGATTTGAAGCTAACTCGTTTGTTTCGCCTGCATTTGAAGCGAAATCATGTATATCACAAGTATTTGAAGTTAAACCATTTGTTTCGCATGGATTTGAAGCAAAGCCTTCAACTTCACTTTGATTTGAAGCTAAATCATATGTTTCGCTTGGATTTGAAGCTAACTCGTTTGATTCGCATGCAGTTGAAGCTATATGATGTATATCACAAGTATTTGAAGCTGAACCATTTGATCCGCTTGAATATTAATCTAAACCATGTGTTTCGAATGAATTTGAAGCTAAATCATGTGTTTCGCATGGATTTGAAGCTAACTCGTTTGTTTCGCCTGCATTTAAGTCTATATCACATATATCGCAATTATCTGAAGATAAATCATTTGTTTCTCATCTATTTGCAGCTAAGCCTTCCACTTCGCATTGATTTGAAACTAAATCATGTGATTCGCATGGATTTGAAGCTAACTCGTTTGTTGCGCATGCAGTTGAACCTATATCACTTATATTTACAAGTATTTGAAGCCAAATCATACGTTTTGTGTGGATGTGAAGCTAAAGCTTCTACTTCGCATTGATTTGAAGCTAAATCGTGTATATCGCATGGATTTGAAGCTAACTCGTTTGTTTCGCCTGCATTAGAAGCTAAATCTTTTGCTTCTCAGGGATTCGAAGATAAGTCCCCTATTTCGCATTGATTTGAAGCTAAATCATGTGTTTCGCCTGGATTTGTATCTGAACCATTTGTTTCGCATGAATATTAAGCTAAACCATCTGTTTCGAATGAATTTGAAGATAAATCCTTTATATGACAAGTACTTGAAGCTAAACCATTTGTTTCGCATGGATTCGAAGATCAGCCTTCTACTTCGCATTGATTTGAAGCTAAATCATGTGTATCGCTTGGATTAGAATCTATCTCGTTTGTTTCGCCTGCATTTGAATCTAAATCATGTATATCACAAGTATTTGAAGCTAAAACATTTGTTTCTCATGGTTACGAAGATAAGCCTTCGTCGTCGCATAGATTTGAAGCTAAATCATGTGTTTCGATTGGATTTGAAGGTAACTCGCTTGTTTCGCATGCAGTTGAAGCTAAATCATGTATATCACAAGTATTTGAAGGTAAACCATTTGTTTCGCATAGATTTCAAGCTAAGCCTTCTACTTCGCATTGATGTGAAGCTAAATCATGAGTTTCGCTTGGATTTGAAGCTAACTCGTTTGTTACGCATGCAGTTGAAGCTAAATCATTTTTATCACAAGTTTTTGAAGCTAAACCATTTGTTTCGCAAAGATTTGAAGCTAAACCATTTGTTTCGCAAAGATTTGAATCTAAGCCTTCCACTTCTCATTGATTTGAATCTAAATCATGCGTTGCACGTAGGTTTGAAGCTAACCCGTTTCTTTCGCATGCAGTTGAAGCTAAATCATGTATATCACAAATATTTGAAGCTAAACCACCTGTTTCGCAGGAATATGAAGCTATGATGCTAAACCATGTGACTCGCATGAATTTGAAGCTAAATCATGCGTTTCGCTTGGATTTGAAGATAACTCGTTTGTTTCGCATGCAGTTGAAGCTAAATTATGTATATCACAAGTATTTGAAGCTAAACTATTTGTTTCGCGTGGATTTGAAGCTATGCCTTCTACTTCGCATTGATTTGAAGCTGAATCATTTCTTTCCTTTGAATTTGAAGCTAACACGTTTCTTGCACATGCAATTGATGCTAACACATGTATATCACTAGTATTTGAGGGTGAACCATTTGTTTCGCATGAATATTAAGCTAAACCATGTGGATCGAATGAATTTGAAGCTAAATCATGTGTTTCGTATGGATTGGAAGCTAACTCGTTTGATTCGCATGCTGTTGAAGCTATATGATGTATATCACAAGTATTTCAAGCTGAACCATTTGATCCGCTTGAATATTAATCTAAACCATGTGTTTCGAATGAATTTGAAGCTAAATCATGTGTTTCGCAATGGATTTGAAGCTAACTCGTTTGCTTCGCCTGCATTTGAAGCTATATCACTTATATTCGCAAGTATTTGAAGCTAAGCCATTTGTTTCGCATGGATTTGAAGCTAAGCCTTCTACTTCGCATTGATTTGAAGCTGTGTCATGTGTTTCGCTTCGATTTGAAGATAACTCGTTTGTTTCGCATGCAGTTGAAGCTAAATCATGTATGTCACAAATATTTTAAGCTAAACCATTTGTTTCGTATGGATTTGTAGCTAAATCTTCTACTTCGCTTTGATTTGAAGCGAAATATGTCTTTCGCGTGGACTTGAAGCTAAGCCTTCCACTTCGCATTGATTTGAAGCTAAATCATGTGTTCCGCTTGGATCGGAAGCTAACTCGTTTGTTTGGCATGCTGTTGGAGCTAGATCATGTATATCACAAGTATTTGAAGCTAAACCATTTGTTTCGCATGGATTCGAAGATAAGCATGCTACTTTGCATTGATTTGAAGCTAAATCATGTGTTTCGCTTGGATTTGAAGCTAACTCGTTTGTTTCGCATGCAGTTGAAGCTAAAGCATGTTTACCACAATTTTTTTAAGCTAAACCATTTGTTTCGCATAGATTTGAATCTAAGCCTTCCACTTCGCATTGATTTGAAGCTAAATCATGTGATGCGCATGGATTTGAAGCTAACTCGTTTGTTGCGCATGCAGTTGATCCTATATCACTTATACTTGCAAGTATTTGAAGCCAAATCATACGTTTTGCATGGATGTGAAGCTGAAGCTTCTAGTTCGCATTGATTTGTGACTAAATCATGTGTTTCGCAATGGATTTGAAGCTAACTCGTTTGCTTCGCCTGCATTTGAAGCTATAACACTTACATTCGCAAGCATTTAAAGCTAAACCATTTGTTTCGCATGGTTTTGAAGCTAAGCCTTCTACTTCGCATGAGTTTGAAGTTAAATCATGTGTTTCGCATGGATTTGAAGCTTACTCGTATGTTTCGCCTGCTTTTGAATCTATATCACATATATCGCAATTATTTGAAGATAAATCATTTGTTTCTCATGTATTTGAAGCTAAGCCTTCCACTTCGCATTGATTTGAAGCTAAATCATGTGTTCCGCTTGGATTGGAAGCTAACTCGTTTGTTTGGCATGCTGTTGGAGCTAGATCATGTATATCACAAGTATTTGAAGCTAAACCATTTGTATCGCATGGATTCGAAGATCAGCCTTCTACTTCGCATTGATTTGAATGTAAACGATGTGTTTGGCATAGATTAGAAGTAAACTCATTTGTTTCGCATTCAGTTGAAGCTAAATCATGTATATCACAAGTATTTGAAGCTAAACCATTTGTTTCGCATCGGTTTGAAGCTAAGCCTTCTACTCCGCATTGACTTGAAGGTAAGTCATGCGTTTCGCATGTATTAGAATCTATCTCGTTTGTTTCGCCTGCACTTGAATGTAAATCACGTATATCACAGGTATTTCAAGCTAAACCATTTGATCCGCTTGGATTTGTATCTAAGCCTTCTACTTCGCATTGATGTGAAGCTAAAACATGTGTTCCGCTTGGATTTGAAGTTAACTCGTTTGTTTCGGATGCAGTTGAAGCTAAATCATCTATATCACAAGTATTTGAAGCTAAACCATTTGTTTCGCATAGATTTCAAGCTAAGCCTTCTTCTTCGCTTTGATGTGAAGCTAAATCAAGTGATTCGCATGGATTTGAAGCTAACTTCTTTGTTGCGCATGCAGTTGAAGCTAAATCATGTATATCACAAGTATTTGAAGCTAAACAATTTGTTTCGCATGTATTTGAAGCTAAGCCTACTACCTCGCATTGATTTGAAGCTGTGTCATGTGTTTCGCTTGGATTTGAAGCTAACTCGATTGTTTCGCATGCAGTTGAAGCTAAATCATGTACATCGCAAGTATTTGAAGCTAAACCATTTGTTTCGCGTGGACTTGAAACTAAGCCTTCTACTTCACATTGATTTCAAGCTGAATCATGTCTTTTGCTTGAATTTGAAGCAAACTCGTTTGTTTCGCAAGCTGTTGAAGCTAAATCATGTATATCATAAGTATTTGAAGCTAAACCATTTGCTTCGCAGGGATTCGAAAATAAGTCTTCTATTTCGCATTGATTTGTAGCTAAATCATGTGTTTCGCATGGATTTGAAGCTGAGCCTAATACTTCGCATTGATTTGAAGCTGAATCATGTGTTTCGCTTGGATTTGATGCTAACTCGTTTGCTTCGCATGCAGTTGAAACTAAATCATGTATATCACTGGTATTTGAAGCTAAAGCATTTGTTTCGCATAGATTTCAAGCTAAGCCTTCTACTTCGCATTGATGTGAAGCTAAATCATGTGTTTCGCTTGGATTTGAAGCTAACTCGTTTCTTTCGCGTGCACTTGATGCTGAATCATGTATATCACAAGTATTTGAAGCTAAACCATTTGATCCGCATGGATTTGTATCTAAGCCTTCTACTTCGCATTGATGTGAAGCTAAAGCATGTGTTCCGCTTGGATTTGAAGTTAACTCGTTTGTTTCGCATGCAGTTGAAGCTAAATCACGTATATCACAAGTATTTCAAGCTAAACCATTTGTTTCGCATAGATTTCAAGCTAAGCCTTCTACTTCGCATTGATGTGAAGCTAAATCATGTGTTTCGCTTGGATTTGAAGCTAACTCGTTTGTTTCGCATGCTGTTGAAGCTAAATCATGTTTATCACAATTTTTTGAAGCTAAACCATTTGTTTCGCATAGATTTGAATCTAAGCCTTCCACTTCGCATTGATTTGAAGCTAAATCATGTGATTCGCATGGATTTGAAGCTAACTTCTTTGTTGCGCATGCAGTTGAAGCTAAATCATGTATATCACAAGTATTTGAAGCTAAACAATTTGTTTCGCATGTATTTGAAGCTAAGCCCACCACTTCGCATTGATTTGAAGCTGTGTCATGTGTTTCGCTTGGATTTGAAGCTAACTCGTTTGTTTCGCATGCAGTTGAAGCTAAATCATGTATATCGCAAGTATTTGAAGCTAAACCATTTGTTTCGCGTGGATTTGAAGCTAAGCCTTCTACTTCACATTGATTTCAAGCTGAATCATGTCTTTTGCTTGAATTTGAAGCAAACTCGTTTGTTTCGCAAGCTGTTGAAGCTAAATCATGTATATCATAAGTATTTGAAGCTAAACCATTTGCTTCGCAGGGATTCGAAAATAAGTCTACTATTTCGCATTGATTTGTAGCTAAATCATGTGTTTCGCATGGATTTGAAGCTGAGTCTAATACTTCGCATTGATTTGAAGCTGAATCATGTGTTTCGCTTGGATTTGATGCTAACTCGTTTGCTTCGCATGCAGTTGAAGCTAAATCATGTATATCACTAGTATTTGAAGCTAAACCATTTGTTTCGCATAGATTTCAAGCTAAGCCTTCTACTTCGCATTGATGTGAAGCTAAATCATGTGTTTCGCTTGGATTTGAAGCTAACTCGTTTCTTTCGCGTGCACTTGATCCTGAATCATGTATATCACAAGTATTTGAAGCTAAACCATTTGATCCGCATGGATTTGTATCTAAGCCTCCTACTTCGCATTGATGTGAAGCTAAAGCATGTGTTTCGCTTGGATTTGAAGCTAACTCGTTTGTTTCGCATGCAGTTGAAGCTAGATCATGTTTACCACAATTTTTTGAAGCTAAACCATATGTTTCGCATAGATTTGAATCTAAGCCTTCCACTTCGCATTGATTTGAAGCTAAATCATGTGATTCGCATGGATTTGAAGCTAACTCGTTTGTTGCGCATGCAGTTGATCCTATATCACTTATACTTGCAAGTATTTGAAGCCAAATCATACGTTTTGCATGGATGTGAAGCTAAAGCTTCTAGTTCGCATTGATTTGAGGCTAAATCATGTGTTTCGCAATGGATTTGAAGCTAACTCGTTTGCTTCGCCTGCATTTGAAGCTATATCACTTACATTCGCAAGCATTTAAAGCTAAACCATTTGTTTCGCATGGTTTTGAAGCTAAGCCTTCTACTTCGCATGAGTTTGAAGTTAAATCATGTCTTTCGCATGGATTTGAAGCTTACTCGTATGTTTCGCCTGCTTTTGAATCTATATCACATATATCGCAATTATTTGAAGATAAATCATTTGTTTCTCATGTATTTGAAGCTAAGCCTTCTACTTCGCATAGATTTGAAGCTAAATCATGCGTTGCGCGTAGATTTGAAGCTAACCCGTTTGTTTCGCATGCAGTTGAAGCTAAATCATGTATATCACAAATATTTGAAGCTAAACCATTTGTTTCGCATGGGTATGAAGCTAAGCCTTCTACTCCGCATTGACATGAAGGTAAGTCATGCGTTTCACATGTGTTAGAATCTATCTCGTTTGTTTCGCCAGCATTTGATTGTAAATCATGTATATCGCAAGTATTTGAAGCTAAACAATTTGTTTCGCATGTATTTGAAGCTAAGCCTACTACTTCGCATTGATTTGAAGCTGTGTCATGTGTTTCGCTTCGATTTGCAGATAACTCGTTTGTTTCGCATGCAGTTGAAGCTAAATCATGTATGTCACAAATATTTTAAGCTAAACCATTTGTTTCGTATGGATTTGTAGCTAAATCTTCTACTTCGCTTTGATTTGAAGCGAAATATGTCTTTCGCGTGGACTTGAAGCTAAGCCTTCCACTTCGCATTGATTTGAAGCTAAATCATGTGTTCCGCTTGGATCGGAAGCTAACTCGTTTGTTTGGCATGCTTTTGGAGCTAGATCATGTATATCACAAGTATTTGAAGCTAAACCATTTGTTTCTCATGGTTACGAAGATAAGCCCTCAACTTCGCAAAGATTTGAAGCTAAATCATGTGTTTCGATTGGATTTGAAGGTAACTCGCTTGTTTCGCATTCAGTTGAAGCTAAATCATGTATATCACAAGTATTTGAATCTAAACCATTTGTTTCGCATGGGTTTGAAGCTAAGCCTTCTACTTCGCATTGACTTGAAGGTAAGTCATGTGTTCCGCATGGATTTGAAGCTAACTCGTTTGTTTCGCCTGCTTTTGAATCTATATCACATATATCGCAATTATTTGAAGATAAATCATTTGTTTCTCATGTATTTGAAGCTAAGCCTTCTACTTCGCATAGATTTGAAGCTAAATCATGCGTTGCGCGTAGATTTGAAGCTAACCCGTTTGTTTCGCATGCAGTTGAAGCTAAATCATGTATATCACAAATATTTGAAGCTAAACCATTTGTTTCGCATGGGTATGAAGCTAAGCCTTCTACTCCGCATTGACATGAAGGTAAGTCATGCGTTTCACATGTGTTAGAATCTATCTCGTTTGTTTCGCCAGCATTTGATTGTAAATCATGTATATCACAAGTATTTGAAGCTAAACAATTTGTTTCGCATGTATTTGAAGCTAAGCCTACTACTTCGCATTGATTTGAAGCTGTGTCATGTGTTTCGCTTCGATTTGCAGATAACTCGTTTGTTTCGCATGCAGTTGAAGCTAAATCATGTATGTCACAAATATTTTAAGCTAAACCATTTGTTTCGTATGGATTTGTAGCTAAATCTTCTACTTCGCTTTGATTTGAAGCGAAATATGTCTTTCGCGTGGACTTGAAGCTAAGCCTTCCACTTCGCATTGATTTGAAGCTAAATCATGTGTTCCGCTTGGATCGGAAGCTAACTCGTTTGTTTGGCATGCTTTTGGAGCTAGATCATGTATATCACAAGTATTTGAAGCTAAACCATTTGTTTCTCATGGTTACGAAGATAAGCCTTCAACTTCGCAAAGATTTGAAGCTAAATCATGTGTTTCGATTGGATTTGAAGGTAACTCGCTTGTTTCGCATTCAGTTGAAGCTAAATCATGTATATCACAAGTATTTGAATCTAAACCATTTGTTTCGCATGGGTTTGAAGCTAAGCCTTCTACTTCGCATTGACTTGAAGGTAAGTCATGTGTTCCGCATGGATTTGAAGCTAACTCGTTTGTTTCGCATGCAGTTGTAGCTAAATCATGTATATCACAAGTATTTGAAGCTAAACCATTTGATCCGCATGGATTTGTATCTAAGCCTTCTACTTCGCATTGATGTGAAGCTAAAACATGTGTTTCGCTTGGATTTGAAGCTAACTCGTTTGTTTCGCATGCAGTTGAATCTAAATCATGTGTATCACAAGTATTTGAAGCTAAACCATTTATTTCGCATAGATTTCAAGCTAAGCCTTCTACTTCGCATTGATGTGAAGCTAAATCATGTGTTTCGCTTGGATTTGAAGCTAAATCGTTTGTTTCGCATGCAGTTGAAGCTAAATCATGTTTATCACAATTTTTTGAATCTAAACCATTTGTATCGCATAAATTTGAATCTAAGCCTTCCACTTTTCATTGATTTGAAGCTAAATCGTGTGATTCGCATGTATATGAAGCTAAGCCTTCTACTTCGCATGAGTTTGAAGTTAAATCATGTGTTTCGCATGGATTTGAAGCTAACTCGCTTGTTTCGCCTGCTTTTGAATCTATATCATATATATCGCAATTATTTGAAGATAAATCATTTGTTTCGCATGTATTTGAAGCTAAGCCTTCTACTTCGCATAGATTTGAAGTTAAATCATGTGAATCGCATGGATTTGAAGCTATCTCGCTTGTTTCGAGTGCATTTGAAGCTATATCACTTATATCGCAATTATCTGAATATAAATTATTCGTTTCTCATGTATCTGAAGCTATGCCGTCTACTTCGCAATGATTTGAAGCTAAATCATGCGTTGCGCGTAGATTTGAAGCTAACCCGTTTGTTTCGCATGCAGATGAAGCTAAATCATGTATATCACAAATATTTGAAGCTAAACCATTTCTCTCGCATGGATTTGAAGCTAAGCCTTCTACTCGCATTGATTTGAAGCTGTGTCATGTGTTTCGCTTCGATTTGAAGCTAACTCGTTTGTTTCGCATGCAGTTGAAGCTAAATCATGTATATCGCAAGTATTTGAAACTAAACCATTTTTTTTCGCGTGGATTTGAAGCTAAGCCTTCTACTTCACATTGATTTGAAGCTGAATCATGTCTTTCGCTTGGATTTGAAGCTAACTCGTTTGTTTCGCAAGCTGTTGAAGCTAAATCATGTATATCATAAGTATTTGAAGCTAAACCAATTGCTTCGCAGGGATTCGAAAATAAGTCATCTATTTCGCATTGATTTGAAGCTAAATCATGTGTTTCGCATGGCTTTGAAGCTGAGCCTAATACTTCGCATTGATTTGAAGCTGAATCATGTGTTTCGCTTGGATTTGAAGCTAACTCGTTTGATTCGCATGCAGTTGAAGCTATATGATGTATATCACAAGTATTTGAAGCTGAACCATTTGATCCGCTTGAATATTAATCTAAACCATGTGTTTCGAATGAATTTGAAGTTAAATCATGTGTTTCGCATGGATTTGAAGCTAACTCGTTTGTTTCGCCTGCATTTAAGTCTATATCACATATATCGCAATTATCTGAAGATAAATCATTTGTTTCTCATCTATTTGAAGCTAAGCCTTCCACTTCGCATTGATTTGAAACTAAATCATGTGATTCGCATGGATTTGAAGCTATCTCGTTTGTTGCGCATGCAGTTGAACCTATATCACTTATATTTACAAGTATTTGAAGCCAAATCATACGTTTTGCGTGGATGTGAAGCTAAAGCTTCAACTTCGTATTGATTTGAAGTTAAATCATGTGTTTCCCTCGAGTGTGAAGCTAAATCGTTTGTTTCGCGTGCAGTTGATGCTGAATCATGTATATCACAAGTATTTGAAGCTAAACCATTTGACTCGCATGGATTTGTAGCTAAGCCTTCAACTTCGCAAAGATTTGACGCTAAATCATGTGTTTCGATTGGATTTGTAGGTAACTCGCTTGTTTCGCATTCAGTTGAAGCTAAATCATGTATATCACAAGTATTTGAAGCTAAACCATTTGTTTCGCATGGGTTTGAAGCTAAGCCTTCTACTTCGCATTGACTTGAAGGTAAGTCATGTGTTTCGCATGGATTTGAAGCTAACTCGTTTGTTTCGCATGCAGTTGTAGCTAAACCATTTGCTTCGCAGGAATTCGAAGATAAGCATGCTACTTCGCATTGATTTGAAGCTAAAACATTTATTTCGCTTGGACTTGAAGCTAAGCCTTCTACTTCGCATAGATTTGAAATTAAACACGTGATTCGCGTGGATTTGAAGCTAACTCGATTGTTTCGCGTGCATTTGAAGCTATATCACATGTATCGCAATTATCTAAAGATAAATCATTTGTTTCACATGTATTTGAAGCTAAGCCTTGTACTTTTTTTTAATGCTAAATCATGTGTTTCGCTTGGATTTGGTGCTAAGCCTTCTACTTCGCATTGACTTGAAGCTAAATCTTGTGTTTCTCTTGGACTCGAAGCTAACTTGTTTGTTTCGCATGCAGTTGAAGCTAAATCATGTATATCACAAGTATTTGAAGCTATACCATTTGTTTCGCATGCATTTGATGATAAGCCTTCTACTTCGGATTGATTTGAAACTAAATCATGTGCTTCGCTTGGATTTGAAGCTAATTCGATTGTTTCGATGCAGTTGAAGCTAAATCATGTATATCACAAGTATTTGAAGCTAAAGCATTTGATTCACATGGATTTGAAGCTAAACCTTCTACTTCGCATTGATTTGAAACTAAATCATGAGTTCCGTATGCAGTTGAAGCTAAGTCATGTCTATCACAAGTATTTGAAGCTAAACCATTTGATCCGCATGGATTTGTAGCTAAGCCTTCTACTTCGATTTGATATGAAGCTAAATCATGTGTACTGCTTGGATTTGAAGCTAACTCGTTTCTTTCTCTTGCACTTGATGCTGAATCATGTATATCAGAAGTATTTGAAGCTAAACCATTTGATCCGCATGGATTTGTATCTAAGCCTTCTACTTCGAATTGATTTGAAGCTAAATCATGTGTTCCGCTTGGATCGGAAGCTAACTCGTTTGTTTGGCATGCTTTTGGAGCTAGATCATGTATATCACAAGTATTTGAAGCTAAACCATTTGTTTCTCATGGTTACGAAGATAAGCCTTCAACTTCGCAAAGATTTGAAGCTAAATCATGTGTTTCGATTGGATTTGAAGGTAACTCGCTTGTTTCGCATTCAGTTGAAGCTAAATCATATATATCGCAATTATTTGAAGATAAATCATTTGTTTCTCATGTATTTGAAGCTAAGCCTTCTACTTCGCATAGATTTGAAGTTATATCATGTGAATCGCATGGATTTGATGCTATCTCGATTGTTTCGAGTGCATTTGAAGCTATATCACTTATATCGCAATTATCTGAATATAAATTAATCGTTTCTCATGTATCTGAAGCTATGCCGTCTACTTCGCAATGATTTGAAGCTAAATCATGCGTTGCGCGTAGATTTGAAGCTAACCCGTTTGTTTCGCATGCAGATGAAACTAAATCATGTATATCACAAATAGTTGAAGCTAAACCATTTGATCCGCATGGATTTGTATCTAAGCCTTCTACTTCGCATTGATGTGAAGCTAAAGCATGTGTTTCGCTTGGATTTGAAGCTAACTCGTTTGTTTCGCATGCAGTTGAAGCTAAATCATGTTTACCAGAATTTTTTGAAGCTAAACCATTTGTTTCGCATAGATTTGAATCTAAGCCTTCCACTTCGCATTGATTTGAAGCTAAATCATGTGATTCGCATGGATTTGAAGCTAACTCGTTTGTTGCGCATGCAGTTGATCCTATATCACTTATACTTGCAAGTATTTGAAGCCAAATCATACGTTTTGCATGGATGTGAAGCTAAAGCTTCTAGTTCGCATTGATTTGAGGCTAAATCATGTGTTTCGCAATGGATTTGAAGCTAACCCGTTTGTTTCGCATGCAGTTGAAGCTAAATCATGTATATCACAAATATTTGAAGCTAACCCATTTCTCTCGCATGGATTTGAAGCTAAGCTTTCTACTTCGCATTGATTTGAAGCTGTGTCATGTGTTTCGCTTCGATTTGAAGCTAACTCGTTTGTTTCGCATGCAGTTGAAGCTAAATCATGTATGTCACAAGTATTTGTAGCTAAACCATTAGATTCGCATGAATATTAAGGTGAACCATGTGTTTCGAATGAATGTGACACTAAATCGTGTGTTTCGAATGGATTTGAAGCTAACACGTTTGTTTTGCATGCAGTTGAAGCTGAATCATGTATATCAACAGTATTTGAAGCTGAACCATTTGACTTCTATGGATTTGAAGCTAAGCCTTCTACTTCGCATTGCTTTGAAGCTAAATCATGTGTCTCGCATGAATTTAAAGCTAACTCGTTTTTTTCGCCTGCATTTGAAGCTAAATCATGTATATCACAAATATTTGAAGCTAAATCATTCGATTCGCAAGGATTTGAAGCTAAGCCTTCTACTTCGCATTGATTTTATGCTAAATCATGTGTTTCGCATGGATTTGAAGCTAACTCGTTTGTTTCACATGCAGTTGAAGCTAAATCATGTATATCACAAGTATTTGAAGCTATACCATTTGTTTCGCATGCAGTTGAAGCTAAATCATGTATAAAACTAGTATTTGAAGCTAAACCATTTGTTTGGCGTGGATTTCGAGCTATGCCTTCCACTTCGCATAGATTTGAAGCTAGATAATGTGTTTCGCATGGTTATGAAGCCAACTCGTTTGTTTCGCATTCAGTTGAAGCTAAATCATGTATATCACAAGGATTTGAAGCTAAACCATTTGTTTCTCATGTATTTGAAGCTAAGACTTCTACTTCGCATTGATTTGAAGCTAAATCATATGACTCGCATGGATTTGAAGATAACTCGTTTGTTTCTCATGCAGTTGAAGCTAAATCATGTATATCACAAGTATTTGAAGCTATACCATTTGTTTCGCATGGATTTGAAGCCAAGCCTGCTACTTCGCATTGATTTGAAACTGAATTATGTCTTTCGCTTGGATTTGAAGCTAACTCGTTTGTTTCGCATGCAGTTGAAGCTAAGTCATGTATATCACAAGTATTGGAAGCTATACCATATGTTTCGCATTGATTTGAAGCTAAGCCTTCTACTTCGCATTGATTTGGAGCTGAATCATGTGTTTCGCTTGGATTTGAAGATAACTCGTTTGTTTCGCATGCAGTTGAAGTTAAATCATATATATCACAGGTATTTGAATGTAAACCATTTGTTTCGTATGGATTTGAAGCTAAGCCTTCTTCTTCGCATTGATTTGACGCTGAATCATGTGTTGCGCTTGGATTTGAATATAACTCGTTTGTTTCGCATACAGTTGAAGCTAAATCATGTAGTTCACAAGTATTTGAAGCTATACCATCTGTTTCGCATTGATTTGAAGCTAAGCCTTCTACTTCGCATTGATTTGGAGCTGAATCACGTGTTTCGCTTGGATTTGAAGATAACTCGTTTGTTTCGCATGCCGTTGAAGTTAAATCATGTATATCACAAGTATTTGAAGCTAAACCATTTGTTTCGATTGGATTTGAAGCTAAACCTTCTACTTCGCATTGATTTGAAGCTAAATCGTGTGTTTCGAATGGATTTGAAGCTAACACGTTTGTTTTGCATGCAGTTGAAGCTGAATCATGTATATCACAAGTATTTGAAGCTGAACCATTTGACTTCTATGGATTTGAAGCTAAGCCTTCTACTTCGCATTGATTTGGAGCTAAATCATGTGTCTCGCATGAATTTAAAGCTAACTCGTTTTTTTCGCCTGCATTTGAAGCTAAATCATGTATATCACAAATATTTGAAGCTAAATCATTCGATTTGCATGGATTTGAAGATAAGCCTTCTACTTCGCATTGATTTTATGCTAAATCATGTGTTTCGCATGGATTTGAAGCTAACTCGTTTGTTTCACATGCAGTTGAAGCTAAATCATGTATATCACAAGTATTTGAAGCTATACCATTTGTTTCGCATGCAGTTGAAGCTAAATCATGTATGCCACAAGTATTTGTAGCTAAACCATGTGATTGGCATGAATATTAAGGTGAACCATTTGTTTCGAATGAATGTGAAACTAAATCGTGTGTTCCGAATGGATTTGAAGCTAACACGTTTGTTTTGCATGCATTTGTAGCTAAATCATGTATATCACAAATATTTGAATCTAAATCATGCGATTCGAATGGATTTGATGCTAAGCCTTCTACTTCGCATTGATTTTAAGCTAGATCATGTGTTTCGAATGGATTTGAAGCTAACAAGTTTGTTTTGCATGCATTTGAAGCTAAATCATGTATATCACAAATATTTGAAGCTGAATCATTCGATTCGCATGGATTTGAAGCTAATCCTTCTACTTCGCATTGATTTTAAGCTAAATCATATGTTTCGGGTGGTTTTGAAGTTAACTCGTTTGTTTCACATGCAGTTGAAGCTAAATCATGTATATTACAAGTATTTTAAGCTAAACCATTTGTTTGGCGTGGATTTCGAGCTAAGCCTTCTTCTTCGCATAGATTTGAAGCTAGATAATGTGTTTCGCATGGTTATGAAGCCAACTCGTTTGTTTCGCATGCAGTTGAAGCTAAATCATGTATATCACAAGTATTTGAAGCTAAACCATTTGTATCGCATGGATTCGAAGATCAGCCTTCTACTTCGCATTGATTTGAATGTAAATGTTGTGTTTGGCATGGATTTGAAGCTAACTCGTTTGTTTCACATGCAGTTGAAGCTAAATCATGTATATCACAAGTATTAGAAGCTATACCATTTGTTTCGCATGGATTTGAAGCTAAGCCTGCTACTTCGCATTGATTTGAAGCTGAATTATGTTTTTCGCTTGGATTTGAAGCTAACTCGTTTGTTTCGCATGCAGTTGAAGCTAAATCATGTATATCACAAGTATTTGAAACTGAAGCATTTGTTTCTCATGTATTTGAAGCTAAGCCTTCCACTTCGCATCGATTTGAAGCTAAATCATGTGATTCGCCTGGATTTGAAGCTAACTTGTTTGTTTCGCATGCAGTTGAAACTAAATCGTGTATATCACAAGTATTAGAAGCTAAACCATATGATTCTCATGTATTTGAAGCTAAGCCTTCCAATTCGCATTGATTTGAAGCTAAATCATGTGATTCGCATGGATTTGAAGCTAACTCCATTGCTTCGCGTGCATTTGAAGCCATATCACGTATATCGCAATCATCTGAAGATAAATCATTTGTTTCTCTTGTATTTGAAGCTAAACCACTTGTTTCGCATGAATATTATGCTAAACCATGTGTTTCGAATGAATTTGAAGCTAAATCATGTGTTTCGCTTGGATTTGAAGCTAACTCGTTTGTTTCGCGTGCACTTGATGCTGAATCATGTATATCACAAGGATTGGAAGCTAAACCATTTGATTCGAATGGATTTGTAGCTAAGCCTTCTACTTCGCATAGACATGAAGCTAAATCATGTTTTTCGCTTGGATTTGAAGCTAACTCGTTTGTTTCGCATGCAGTTGAAGCCAAATCATGTATATCACAAATATTTGAAGCTATACCATTTGTTTCGCATGGATTTGAAGCTAAGCCTTCTACTTCGCATTGATTTGAAGCTGAATCATGTGTTTCGCTTGGATTTGAAGCTAACTCGTTTGTTTCGCATGCAGTTGAAGCTAAATCATGTATGTCACAAGTATTTGTAGCTAAACCATTTGATTCGCATGAATATTAAGGTGAACCATGTTTTTCGAATGAATGTGAAACTAAATCGTGTGTTTCGAATGGATTTGAAGCTAACACGTTTGTTTTGCATGCAGTTGAAGCGAAGTCAAGTATATCACTAGTATTTGAAACTAAAGCATTCGATACGCCTGGATTTGAAACTAAGGCTTCTACTTCGAATTGATTTGAAGCTGAATCCTGTGTTTCGCTTTAAATCGAAGCTAGCTCGTTTGTTTCACATGCAATAGATGATAAATCATGTATAAAACAAGTATTTGAAACAAGCCTATTCGCTTCGCATGGTTTCTTCTACTTGGCATTGATTTGAAGCTAAATCATGTGTTTCGCATGGATTTGAAGCTGAACCATTTATTTCGCATGAATATTAAGCTAAACCATCTGTTTCGAATGAATTTGGAGCTAAATCATGTATATCACGAGTATTTGAAGCTAACCCATTTGCTTCGCACGGATTCGAAGATAACTCTCCTGCTTCGCATTGGTTTGAAGCTAAGTCATGTGTTTCTCACGGATTTGAAGCTAACTCGTCTGTTTCGCATGCAGTTGAAGCTAAATCATGTATATCATAAGTATTTGAAGCTAAACCATTTGCTTCGCAGGGATTCGAAGATATATCTCCTATTTCGCATTGATTTGAAGCTAAATCATGTGTTTCGCATGGATTTGTATCTGAACCATTTGCTTCGCATGAATATTAAGCTAAACCATCTGTTTCGAATGAATTTGATGATAAATCATTTATATCACAAGTATTTGAAGCTAAACCGTTTGTTTCGCATGGATTCGAAGATCAGCCTTCTACTTCGCATTGATTCGAAGCTAAATCATGTGTATCGATTGGATTAGAATCTATCTCGATTGTTTCGCATGCAGTTGAAGCTAAATCATGTATATCACAAGTATTTGAAGCTAATCCATTTGTATCGCATGGATTCGGAGATCAGCCTTCTACTTCGCATTGATTTGAATGTAAATGATGTTTTTGGCATAGATTAGAAGTTAACTCGTTTGTTTCGCATGCAGTTGAAGCTAAATCATTTATATCACAAGTATTTGAAGCTAAACCATTTGTTTCGTATGGATTTGAAGCTAAAACATGTGTTACGCTTGAATTTCGAACTAACACGTTTGTTTCACGCGCAGTTGAAGCTCACTCATCTATGTCACAAGCATTTGAAGCAGAACCATTTGTTTCTTGTATTACTGATGCAAAGCCTTACACTTCGCATTGATTTGAAGCTAAATCATGTATTCCACATGGATATCAAGCTACCTCGTTTGTTTCGCATGCAGTTGAAGCTAAATCATGCATATCACAAGTATTTGATGCTAAACCATTTGCTTCGCATGGATTCGAAGATAAGCCTTCTACTTCGCATTGATTTGAAGCTAAATCATGTGTTTCGCATGAATATTAAGCTAAACCATGTGTTTCGAATGAATTTGAATCTGAATCATCTGTTTCGCATGTATTTGATGCTAACTCGTTTGTTTCACCTGCATTAGAAGGTATATCATGTATATCACAAGTATTTGAAGCTAAATCATTTGTTTCGCATGGATTCGAAGATAAGCATTCTACATCGCATTGATTTCAAGCTGAATCATGTGTTTCGCATGGATTTGAAGCTGACTCGTTTGTTTCGCCTGCAGTTGAAGCTGTATCACTTATATTCGCAAGTATTTGAAGCTAAATCATTTGTTTCGCATTGATTTGCAGCTAATCCTTCTACTTCGCAATGCTTTGAAGCTATATCATGTGCTTCGCATGGATTTGAAGCTAACTTGTTTGTTTCGCCTGCATTTGAAGCTAGATCATGTATATCGCAAGTATTTGAAGCTAACCCATTTGATTCACTTGGATTCGAAGATAAGCCATCCACTTCGCATTGATTTGAAGCTAAATCATGTGTTTCGCATGGATTTGAAGCTAACTCGATTGTTTCGCCTGCATTTGAAGCTAAATTATATATATCACAACTATTTGAAGCTGAAACATTTGTATCGCATGGATTTGAAGCTAAGCCTAATACTTCGCATTTATTTGAAGCTGAATCATATGTTTCGCTTGGATTTGAGGCTAACTCGTTTGTTTCGCACGCAGTTGAAGCTAAATCATGTATATCACAAGTATTTGAAACTAAACCATTTGTTTCGCATGGATTCGAAAATAAGCATGCTACTTCGCATTGATTTGAAGCTAAATCATGTGTTTCGCATGGATTTGAAGCTAACTCGATTGTTTCGCCTGCATTTGAAGCTAAATTATATATATCACAACTATTTGAAGCTGAACCATTTGTATCGCATGGATTTGAAGCTAAGCCTTCTACTTCGCATTGATTTGAAGCTGAATCATGTGTTTCGCTTGGATTTGAAGCTAACTCGTTTGTTTCGCATGCAGTTGAAGCTAAATCATGTATATCACAAGTATTTGAAGCTAAACCATTTGTTTCGCATGGATTTGAAGCTAAGCCTTCTACTTCGCATTGATTTGAAGCAGAATCATGTGTTTCGCTTGGATTTGAAGCAACCTCGTTTGTTTCGCATGCAGTTGAAGCTAAATCATGTATTTCACAAATATTTGAAGATAAAGCATTTGATTCGCATGGATTTGAAGCTAAACCTTCTACTTCGCATTGATTTGAAACTAAATCATGTGTTTCGCTTCGTATTTGAAGCTAACTCGTTTGTTTTGCATGCATTTGAAGCTAAATCATGTATATCACAAGTATTTGAAACTAAACCATTTGTTTCTCATGTATTTGAAGCTAAGGCCTCTACTTCGCATTGATTTGAAGCTAAATCGTGTGTTTCGAATGGATTTGAAGCTAACACGTTTGTTTTGCATGCAGTTGAAGCTGAATCATGTATATCACAAGTATTTGAAGCTGAACCATTTGACTTCTATGGATTTGAAGCTAAGCCTTCTACTTCGCATTGATTTGGAGCTAAATCATGTGTCTCGCATGAATTTAAAGCTAACTCGTTTTTTTCGCCTGCATTTGAAGCTAAATCATGTATATCACAAATATTTGAAGCTAAATCATTCGATTCGCATGGATTTGAAGATAAGCCTTCTACTTCGCATTGATTTTATGCTAAATCATGTGTATCGCATGGATTTGAAGCTAACTCGTTTGTTTCACATGCAGTTGAAGCTAAATCATGTATATCACAAGTATTTGAAGCTATACCATTTGTTTCGCATGCAGTTGAAGCTAAATCATGTATGCCACAAGTATTTGTAGCTAAACCATGTGATTGGCATGAATATTAAGGTGAACCATTTGTTTCGAATGAATGTGAAACTAAATCGTGTGTTCCGAATGGATTTGAAGCTAACACGTTTGTTTTGCATGCATTTGTAGCTAAATCATGTATATCACAAATATTTGAATCTAAATCATGCGATTCGAATGGATTTGATGCTAAGCCTTCTACTTCGCATTGATTTTAAGCTAGATCATGTGTTTCGAATGGATTTGAAGCTAACAAGTTTGTTTTGCATGCATTTGAAGCTAAATCATGTATATCACAAATATTTGAAGCTGAATCATTCGATTCGCATGGATTTGAAGCTAATCCTTCTACTTCGCATTGATTTTAAGCTAAATCATATGTTTCGGGTGGTTTTGAAGTTAACTCGTTTGTTTCACATGCAGTTGAAGCTAAATCATGTATATTACAAGTATTTTAAGCTAAACCATTTGTTTGGCGTGGATTTCGAGCTAAGCCTTCTTCTTCGCATAGATTTGAAGCTAGATAATGTGTTTCGCATGGTTATGAAGCCAACTCGTTTGTTTCGCATGCAGTTGAAGCTAAATCATGTATATCACAAGTATTTGAAGCTAAACCATTTGTATCGCATGGATTCGAAGATCAGCCTTCTACTTCGCATTGATTTGAATGTAAATGTTGTGTTTGGCATGGATTTGAAGCTAACTCGTTTGTTTCACATGCAGTTGAAGCTAAATCATGTATATCACAAGTATTAGAAGCTATACCATTTGTTTCGCATGGATTTGAAGCTAAGCCTGCTACTTCGCATTGATTTGAAGCTGAATTATGTTTTTCGCTTGGATTTGAAGCTAACTCGTTTGTTTCGCATGCAGTTGAAGCTAAATCATGTATATCACAAGTATTTGAAACTGAAGCATTTGTTTCTCATGTATTTGAAGCTAAGCCTTCCACTTCGCATCGATTTGAAGCTAAATCATGTGATTCGCCTGGATTTGAAGCTAACTTGTTTGTTTCGCATGCAGTTGAAACTAAATCGTGTATATCACAAGTATTAGAAGCTAAACCATATGATTCTCATGTATTTGAAGCTAAGCCTTCCAATTCGCATTGATTTGAAGCTAAATCATGTGATTCGCATGGATTTGAAGCTAACTCCATTGCTTCGCGTGCATTTGAAGCCATATCACGTATATCGCAATCATCTGAAGATAAATCATTTGTTTCTCTTGTATTTGAAGCTAAACCACTTGTTTCGCATGAATATTATGCTAAACCATGTGTTTCGAATGAATTTGAAGCTAAATCATGTGTTTCGCTTGGATTTGAAGCTAACTCGTTTGTTTCGCGTGCACTTGATGCTGAATCATGTATATCACAAGGATTGGAAGCTAAACCATTTGATTCGAATGGATTTGTAGCTAAGCCTTCTACTTCGCATAGACATGAAGCTAAATCATGTTTTTCGCTTGGATTTGAAGCTAACTCGTTTGTTTCGCATGCAGTTGAAGCCAAATCATGTATATCACAAATATTTGAAGCTATACCATTTGTTTCGCATGGATTTGAAGCTAAGCCTTCTACTTCGCATTGATTTGAAGCTGAATCATGTGTTTCGCTTGGATTTGAAGCTAACTCGTTTGTTTCGCATGCAGTTGAAGCTAAATCATGTATGTCACAAGTATTTGTAGCTAAACCATTTGATTCGCATGAATATTAAGGTGAACCATGTTTTTCGAATGAATGTGAAACTAAATCGTGTGTTTCGAATGGATTTGAAGCTAACACGTTTGTTTTGCATGCAGTTGAAGCGAAGTCAAGTATATCACTAGTATTTGAAACTAAAGCATTCGATACGCCTGGATTTGAAACTAAGGCTTCTACTTCGAATTGATTTGAAGCTGAATCCTGTGTTTCGCTTTAAATCGAAGCTAGCTCGTTTGTTTCACATGCAATAGATGATAAATCATGTATAAAACAAGTATTTGAAACAAGCCTATTCGCTTCGCATGGTTTCTTCTACTTGGCATTGATTTGAAGCTAAATCATGTGTTTCGCATGGATTTGAAGCTGAACCATTTATTTCGCATGAATATTAAGCTAAACCATCTGTTTCGAATGAATTTGGAGCTAAATCATGTATATCACGAGTATTTGAAGCTAACCCATTTGCTTCGCACGGATTCGAAGATAACTCTCCTGCTTCGCATTGGTTTGAAGCTAAGTCATGTGTTTCTCACGGATTTGAAGCTAACTCGTCTGTTTCGCATGCAGTTGAAGCTAAATCATGTATATCATAAGTATTTGAAGCTAAACCATTTGCTTCGCAGGGATTCGAAGATATATCTCCTATTTCGCATTGATTTGAAGCTAAATCATGTGTTTCGCATGGATTTGTATCTGAACCATTTGCTTCGCATGAATATTAAGCTAAACCATCTGTTTCGAATGAATTTGATGATAAATCATTTATATCACAAGTATTTGAAGCTAAACCGTTTGTTTCGCATGGATTCGAAGATCAGCCTTCTACTTCGCATTGATTCGAAGCTAAATCATGTGTATCGATTGGATTAGAATCTATCTCGATTGTTTCGCATGCAGTTGAAGCTAAATCATGTATATCACAAGTATTTGAAGCTAATCCATTTGTATCGCATGGATTCGGAGATCAGCCTTCTACTTCGCATTGATTTGAATGTAAATGATGTTTTTGGCATAGATTAGAAGTTAACTCGTTTGTTTCGCATGCAGTTGAAGCTAAATCATTTATATCACAAGTATTTGAAGCTAAACCATTTGTTTCGTATGGATTTGAAGCTAAAACATGTGTTACGCTTGAATTTCGAACTAACACGTTTGTTTCACGCGCAGTTGAAGCTCACTCATCTATGTCACAAGCATTTGAAGCAGAACCATTTGTTTCTTGTATTACTGATGCAAAGCCTTACACTTCGCATTGATTTGAAGCTAAATCATGTATTCCACATGGATATCAAGCTACCTCGTTTGTTTCGCATGCAGTTGAAGCTAAATCATGCATATCACAAGTATTTGATGCTAAACCATTTGCTTCGCATGGATTCGAAGATAAGCCTTCTACTTCGCATTGATTTGAAGCTAAATCATGTGTTTCGCATGAATATTAAGCTAAACCATGTGTTTCGAATGAATTTGAATCTGAATCATCTGTTTCGCATGTATTTGATGCTAACTCGTTTGTTTCACCTGCATTAGAAGGTATATCATGTATATCACAAGTATTTGAAGCTAAATCATTTGTTTCGCATGGATTCGAAGATAAGCATTCTACATCGCATTGATTTCAAGCTGAATCATGTGTTTCGCATGGATTTGAAGCTGACTCGTTTGTTTCGCCTGCAGTTGAAGCTGTATCACTTATATTCGCAAGTATTTGAAGCTAAATCATTTGTTTCGCATTGATTTGCAGCTAATCCTTCTACTTCGCAATGCTTTGAAGCTATATCATGTGCTTCGCATGGATTTGAAGCTAACTTGTTTGTTTCGCCTGCATTTGAAGCTAGATCATGTATATCGCAAGTATTTGAAGCTAACCCATTTGATTCACTTGGATTCGAAGATAAGCCATCCACTTCGCATTGATTTGAAGCTAAATCATGTGTTTCGCATGGATTTGAAGCTAACTCGATTGTTTCGCCTGCATTTGAAGCTAAATTATATATATCACAACTATTTGAAGCTGAACCATTTGTATCGCATGGATTTGAAGCTAAGCCTTCTACTTCGCATTGATTTGAAGCTGAATCATGTGTTTCGCTTGGATTTGAAGCTAACTCGTTTGTTTCGCATGCAGTTGAAGCTAAATCATGTATATCACAAGTATTTGAAGCTAAACCATTTGTTTCGCATGGATTTGAAGCTAAGCCTTCTACTTCGCATTGATTTGAAGCAGAATCATGTGTTTCGCTTGGATTTGAAGCAACCTCGTTTGTTTCGCATGCAGTTGAAGCTAAATCATGTATTTCACAAATATTTGAAGATAAAGCATTTGATTCGCATGGATTTGAAGCTAAACCTTCTACTTCGCATTGATTTGAAACTAAATCATGTGTTTCGCTTCGTATTTGAAGCTAACTCGTTTGTTTTGCATGCATTTGAAGCTAAATCATGTATATCACAAGTATTTGAAACTAAACCATTTGTTTCTCATGTATTTGAAGCTAAGGCCTCTACTTCGCATTGATTTGAAGCTAAATCGTGTGTTTCGAATGGATTTGAAGCTAACACGTTTGTTTTGCATGCAGTTGAAGCTGAATCATGTATATCACAAGTATTTGAAGCTGAACCATTTGACTTCTATGGATTTGAAGCTAAGCCTTCTACTTCGCATTGATTTGGAGCTAAATCATGTGTCTCGCATGAATTTAAAGCTAACTCGTTTTTTTCGCCTGCATTTGAAGCTAAATCATGTATATCACAAATATTTGAAGCTAAATCATTCGATTCGCATGGATTTGAAGATAAGCCTTCTACTTCGCATTGATTTTATGCTAAATCATGTGTATCGCATGGATTTGAAGCTAACTCGTTTGTTTCACATGCAGTTGAAGCTAAATCATGTATATCACAAGTATTTGAAGCTATACCATTTGTTTCGCATGCAGTTGAAGCTAAATCATGTATGCCACAAGTATTTGTAGCTAAACCATGTGATTGGCATGAATATTAAGGTGAACCATTTGTTTCGAATGAATGTGAAACTAAATCGTGTGTTCCGAATGGATTTGAAGCTAACACGTTTGTTTTGCATGCATTTGTAGCTAAATCATGTATATCACAAATATTTGAATCTAAATCATGCGATTCGAATGGATTTGATGCTAAGCCTTCTACTTCGCATTGATTTTAAGCTAGATCATGTGTTTCGAATGGATTTGAAGCTAACAAGTTTGTTTTGCATGCATTTGAAGCTAAATCATGTATATCACAAATATTTGAAGCTGAATCATTCGATTCGCATGGATTTGAAGCTAATCCTTCTACTTCGCATTGATTTTAAGCTAAATCATATGTTTCGGGTGGTTTTGAAGTTAACTCGTTTGTTTCACATGCAGTTGAAGCTAAATCATGTATATTACAAGTATTTTAAGCTAAACCATTTGTTTGGCGTGGATTTCGAGCTAAGCCTTCTTCTTCGCATAGATTTGAAGCTAGATAATGTGTTTCGCATGGTTATGAAGCCAACTCGTTTGTTTCGCATGCAGTTGAAGCTAAATCATGTATATCACAAGTATTTGAAGCTAAACCATTTGTATCGCATGGATTCGAAGATCAGCCTTCTACTTCGCATTGATTTGAATGTAAATGTTGTGTTTGGCATGGATTTGAAGCTAACTCGTTTGTTTCACATGCAGTTGAAGCTAAATCATGTATATCACAAGTATTAGAAGCTATACCATTTGTTTCGCATGGATTTGAAGCTAAGCCTGCTACTTCGCATTGATTTGAAGCTGAATTATGTTTTTCGCTTGGATTTGAAGCTAACTCGTTTGTTTCGCATGCAGTTGAAGCTAAATCATGTATATCACAAGTATTTGAAACTGAAGCATTTGTTTCTCATGTATTTGAAGCTAAGCCTTCCACTTCGCATCGATTTGAAGCTAAATCATGTGATTCGCCTGGATTTGAAGCTAACTTGTTTGTTTCGCATGCAGTTGAAACTAAATCGTGTATATCACAAGTATTAGAAGCTAAACCATATGATTCTCATGTATTTGAAGCTAAGCCTTCCAATTCGCATTGATTTGAAGCTAAATCATGTGATTCGCATGGATTTGAAGCTAACTCCATTGCTTCGCGTGCATTTGAAGCCATATCACGTATATCGCAATCATCTGAAGATAAATCATTTGTTTCTCTTGTATTTGAAGCTAAACCACTTGTTTCGCATGAATATTATGCTAAACCATGTGTTTCGAATGAATTTGAAGCTAAATCATGTGTTTCGCTTGGATTTGAAGCTAACTCGTTTGTTTCGCGTGCACTTGATGCTGAATCATGTATATCACAAGGATTTGAAGCTAAACCATTTGATTCGAATGGATTTGTAGCTAAGCCTTCTACTTCGCATAGACATGAAGCTAAATCATGTTTTTCGCTTGGATTTGAAGCTAACTCGTTTGTTTCGCATGCAGTTGAAGCCAAATCATGTATATCACAAATATTTGAAGCTATACCATTTGTTTCGCATGGATTTGAAGCTAAGCCTTCTACTTCGCATTGATTTGAAGCTGAATCATGTGTTTCGCTTGGATTTGAAGCTAACTCGTTTGTTTCGCATGCAGTTGAAGCTAAATCATGTATGTCACAAGTATTTGTAGCTAAACCATTTGATTCGCATGAATATTAAGGTGAACCATGTTTTTCGAATGAATGTGAAACTAAATCGTGTGTTTCGAATGGATTTGAAGCTAACACGTTTGTTTTGCATGCAGTTGAAGCGAAGTCAAGTATATCACTAGTATTTGAAACTAAAGCATTCGATACGCCTGGATTTGAAACTAAGGCTTCTACTTCGAATTGATTTGAAGCTGAATCCTGTGTTTCGCTTTAAATCGAAGCTAGCTCGTTTGTTTCACATGCAATAGATAATAAATCATGTATAAAACAAGTATTTGAAACAAGCCTATTCGCTTCGCATGGTTTCTTCTACTTGGCATTGATTTGAAGCTAAATCATGTGTTTCGCATGGATTTGAAGCTGAACCATTTATTTCGCATGAATATTAAGCTAAACCATCTGTTTCGAATGAATTTGGAGCTAAATCATGTATATCACGAGTATTTGAAGCTAACCCATTTGCTTCGCACGGATTCGAAGATAACTCTCCTGCTTCGCATTGGTTTGAAGCTAAGTCATGTGTTTCTCACGGATTTGAAGCTAACTCGTCTGTTTCGCATGCAGTTGAAGCTAAATCATGTATATCATAAGTATTTGAAGCTAAACCATTTGCTTCGCAGGGATTCGAAGATATATCTCCTATTTCGCATTGATTTGAAGCTAAATCATGTGTTTCGCATGGATTTGTATCTGAACCATTTGCTTCGCATGAATATTAAGCTAAACCATCTGTTTCGAATGAATTTGATGATAAATCATTTATATCACAAGTATTTGAAGCTAAACCGTTTGTTTCGCATGGATTCGAAGATCAGCCTTCTACTTCGCATTGATTCGAAGCTAAATCATGTGTATCGATTGGATTAGAATCTATCTCGATTGTTTCGCATGCAGTTGAAGCTAAATCATGTATATCACAAGTATTTGAAGCTAATCCATTTGTATCGCATGGATTCGGAGATCAGCCTTCTACTTCGCATTGATTTGAATGTAAATGATGTTTTTGTCATAGATTAGAAGTTAACTCGTTTGTTTCGCATGCAGTTGAAGCTAAATCATTTATATCACAAGTATTTGAAGCTAAACCATTTGTTTCGTATGGATTTGAAGCTAAAACATGTGTTACGCTTGAATTTCGAACTAACACGTTTGTTTCACGCGCAGTTGAAGCTCACTCATCTATGTCACAAGCATTTGAAGCAGAACCATTTGTTTCTTGTATTACTGATGCAAAGCCTTACACTTCGCATTGATTTGAAGCTAAATCATGTATTCCACATGGATATCAAGCTACCTCGTTTGTTTCGCATGCAGTTGAAGCTAAATCATGCATATCACAAGTATTTGATGCTAAACCATTTGCTTCGCATGGATTCGAAGATAAGCCTTCTACTTCGCATTGATTTGAAGCTAAATCATGTGTTTCGCATGAATATTAAGCTAAACCATGTGTTTCGAATGAATTTGAATCTGAATCATCTGTTTCGCATGTATTTGATGCTAACTCGTTTGTTTCACCTGCATTAGAAGGTATATCATGTATATCACAAGTATTTGAAGCTAAATCATTTGTTTCGCATGGATTCGAAGATAAGCATTCTACATCGCATTGATTTCAAGCTGAATCATGTGTTTCGCATGGATTTGAAGCTGACTCGTTTGTTTCGCCTGCAGTTGAAGCTGTATCACTTATATTCGCAAGTATTTGAAGCTAAATCATTTGTTTCGCATTGATTTGCAGCTAATCCTTCTACTTCGCAATGCTTTGAAGCTAAATCATGTGCTTCGCATGGATTTGAAGCTAACTTGTTTGTTTCGCCTGCATTTGAAGCTAGATCATGTATATCGCAAGTATTTGAAGCTAACCCATTTGATTCACTTGGATTCGAAGATAAGCCATCCACTTCGCATTGATTTGAAGCTAAATCATGTGTTTCGCATGGATTTGAAGCTAACTCGATTGTTTCGCCTGCATTTGAAGCTAAATTATATATATCACAACTATTTGAAGCTGAACCATTTGTATCGCATGGATTTGAAGCTAAGCCTAATACTTCGCATTTATTTGAAGCTGAATCATATGTTTCGCTTGGATTTGAGGCTAACTCGTTTGTTTCGCACGCAGTTGAAGCTAAATCATGTATATCACAAGTATTTGAAACTAAACCATTTGTTTCGCATGGATTCGAAGATAAGCATGCTACTTCGCATTGATTTGAAGCTAAATCATGTGTTTCGCATGGATTTGAAGCTAACTCGATTGTTTCGCCTGCATTTGAAGCTAAATTATATATATCACAACTATTTGAAGCTGAACCATTTGTATCGCATGGATTTGAAGCTAAGCCTTCTACTTCGCATTGATTTGAAGCTGAATCATGTGTTTCGCTTGGATTTGAAGCTAACTCGTTTGTTTCGCATGCAGTTGAAGCTAAATCATGTATATCACAAGTATTTGAAGCTAAACCATTTGTTTCGCATGGATTTGAAGCTAAGCCTTCTACTTCGCATTGATTTGAAGCAGAATCATGTGTTTCGCTTGGATTTGAAGCAACCTCGTTTGTTTCGCATGCAGTTGAAGCTAAATCATGTATTTCACAAATATTTGAAGATAAAGCATTTGATTCGCATGGATTTGAAGCTAAACCTTCTACTTCGCATTGATTTGAAACTAAATCATGTGTTTCGCTTCGTATTTGAAGCTAACTCGTTTGTTTTGCATGCATTTGAAGCTAAATCATGTATATCACACGTATTTGAAACTAAACCATTTGTTTCTCATGTATTTGAAGCTAAGGCCTCTACTTCGCATTGATTTGAAGCTGAATTATGTTTTTCGCTTGGATTTGAAGCTAACTCGTTTGTTTCGCATGCAGTTGAAGCTAAATCATGTATATCACAAGTATTTGAAACTGAAGCATTTGTTTCTCATGTATTTGAAGCTAAGCCTTCCACTTCGCATCGATTTGAAGCTAAATCATGTGATTCGCCTGGATTTGAAGCTAACTTGTTTGTTTCGCATGCAGTTGAAACTAAATCGTGTATATCACAAGTATTAGAAGCTAAACCATATGATTCTCATGTATTTGAAGCTAAGCCTTCCAATTCGCATTGATTTGAAGCTAAATCATGTGATTCGCATGGATTTGAAGCTAACTCCATTGCTTCGCGTGCATTTGAAGCCATATCACGTATATCGCAATCATCTGAAGATAAATCATTTGTTTCTCTTGTATTTGAAGCTAAACCACTTGTTTCGCATGAATATTATGCTAAACCATGTGTTTCGAATGAATTTGAAGCTAAATCATGTGTTTCGCTTGGATTTGAAGCTAACTCGTTTGTTTCGCGTGCACTTGATGCTGAATCATGTATATCACAAGGATTTGAAGCTAAACCATTTGATTCGAATGGATTTGTAGCTAAGCCTTCTACTTCGCATAGACATGAAGCTAAATCATGTTTTTCGCTTGGATTTGAAGCTAACTCGTTTGTTTCGCATGCAGTTGAAGCCAAATCATGTATATCACAAATATTTGAAGCTATACCATTTGTTTCGCATGGATTTGAAGCTAAGCCTTCTACTTCGCATTGATTTGAAGCTGAATCATGTGTTTCGCTTGGATTTGAAGCTAACTCGTTTGTTTCGCATGCAGTTGAAGCTAAATCATGTATGTCACAAGTATTTGTAGCTAAACCATTTGATTCGCATGAATATTAAGGTGAACCATGTTTTTCGAATGAATGTGAAACTAAATCGTGTGTTTCGAATGGATTTGAAGCTAACACGTTTGTTTTGCATGCAGTTGAAGCGAAGTCAAGTATATCACTAGTATTTGAAACTAAAGCATTCGATACGCCTGGATTTGAAACTAAGGCTTCTACTTCGAATTGATTTGAAGCTGAATCCTGTGTTTCGCTTTAAATCGAAGCTAGCTCGTTTGTTTCACATGCAATAGATAATAAATCATGTATAAAACAAGTATTTGAAACAAGCCTATTCGCTTCGCATGGTTTCTTCTACTTGGCATTGATTTGAAGCTAAATCATGTGTTTCGCATGGATTTGAAGCTGAACCATTTATTTCGCATGAATATTAAGCTAAACCATCTGTTTCGAATGAATTTGGAGCTAAATCATGTATATCACGAGTATTTGAAGCTAACCCATTTGCTTCGCACGGATTCGAAGATAACTCTCCTGCTTCGCATTGGTTTGAAGCTAAGTCATGTGTTTCTCACGGATTTGAAGCTAACTCGTCTGTTTCGCATGCAGTTGAAGCTAAATCATGTATATCATAAGTATTTGAAGCTAAACCATTTGCTTCGCAGGGATTCGAAGATATATCTCCTATTTCGCATTGATTTGAAGCTAAATCATGTGTTTCGCATGGATTTGTATCTGAACCATTTGCTTCGCATGAATATTAAGCTAAACCATCTGTTTCGAATGAATTTGATGATAAATCATTTATATCACAAGTATTTGAAGCTAAACCGTTTGTTTCGCATGGATTCGAAGATCAGCCTTCTACTTCGCATTGATTCGAAGCTAAATCATGTGTATCGATTGGATTAGAATCTATCTCGATTGTTTCGCATGCAGTTGAAGCTAAATCATGTATATCACAAGTATTTGAAGCTAATCCATTTGTATCGCATGGATTCGGAGATCAGCCTTCTACTTCGCATTGATTTGAATGTAAATGATGTTTTTGTCATAGATTAGAAGTTAACTCGTTTGTTTCGCATGCAGTTGAAGCTAAATCATTTATATCACAAGTATTTGAAGCTAAACCATTTGTTTCGTATGGATTTGAAGCTAAAACATGTGTTACGCTTGAATTTCGAACTAACACGTTTGTTTCACGCGCAGTTGAAGCTCACTCATCTATGTCACAAGCATTTGAAGCAGAACCATTTGTTTCTTGTATTACTGATGCAAAGCCTTACACTTCGCATTGATTTGAAGCTAAATCATGTATTCCACATGGATATCAAGCTACCTCGTTTGTTTCGCATGCAGTTGAAGCTAAATCATGCATATCACAAGTATTTGATGCTAAACCATTTGCTTCGCATGGATTCGAAGATAAGCCTTCTACTTCGCATTGATTTGAAGCTAAATCATGTGTTTCGCATGAATATTAAGCTAAACCATGTGTTTCGAATGAATTTGAATCTGAATCATCTGTTTCGCATGTATTTGATGCTAACTCGTTTGTTTCACCTGCATTAGAAGGTATATCATGTATATCACAAGTATTTGAAGCTAAATCATTTGTTTCGCATGGATTCGAAGATAAGCATTCTACATCGCATTGATTTCAAGCTGAATCATGTGTTTCGCATGGATTTGAAGCTGACTCGTTTGTTTCGCCTGCAGTTGAAGCTGTATCACTTATATTCGCAAGTATTTGAAGCTAAATCATTTGTTTCGCATTGATTTGCAGCTAATCCTTCTACTTCGCAATGCTTTGAAGCTAAATCATGTGCTTCGCATGGATTTGAAGCTAACTTGTTTGTTTCGCCTGCATTTGAAGCTAGATCATGTATATCGCAAGTATTTGAAGCTAACCCATTTGATTCACTTGGATTCGAAGATAAGCCATCCACTTCGCATTGATTTGAAGCTAAATCATGTGTTTCGCATGGATTTGAAGCTAACTCGATTGTTTCGCCTGCATTTGAAGCTAAATTATATATATCACAACTATTTGAAGCTGAACCATTTGTATCGCATGGATTTGAAGCTAAGCCTAATACTTCGCATTTATTTGAAGCTGAATCATATGTTTCGCTTGGATTTGAGGCTAACTCGTTTGTTTCGCACGCAGTTGAAGCTAAATCATGTATATCACAAGTATTTGAAACTAAACCATTTGTTTCGCATGGATTCGAAGATAAGCATGCTACTTCGCATTGATTTGAAGCTAAATCATGTGTTTCGCATGGATTTGAAGCTAACTCGATTGTTTCGCCTGCATTTGAAGCTAAATTATATATATCACAACTATTTGAAGCTGAACCATTTGTATCGCATGGATTTGAAGCTAAGCCTTCTACTTCGCATTGATTTGAAGCTGAATCATGTGTTTCGCTTGGATTTGAAGCTAACTCGTTTGTTTCGCATGCAGTTGAAGCTAAATCATGTATATCACAAGTATTTGAAGCTAAACCATTTGTTTCGCATGGATTTGAAGCTAAGCCTTCTACTTCGCATTGATTTGAAGCAGAATCATGTGTTTCGCTTGGATTTGAAGCAACCTCGTTTGTTTCGCATGCAGTTGAAGCTAAATCATGTATTTCACAAATATTTGAAGATAAAGCATTTGATTCGCATGGATTTGAAGCTAAACCTTCTACTTCGCATTGATTTGAAACTAAATCATGTGTTTCGCTTCGTATTTGAAGCTAACTCGTTTGTTTTGCATGCATTTGAAGCTAAATCATGTATATCACACGTATTTGAAACTAAACCATTTGTTTCTCATGTATTTGAAGCTAAGGCCTCTACTTCGCATTGATTTGAAGCTAAATCATGTGATTCGCTTGGATTTGAAACTGAACCATTTGTGTCGCAAGAATATTAAACAAAACCATGTGTTTCGGATGAATTTGAAGCTAAATCATGTGTTTTGCATGGATTTGAAGCTAACTCGATTGTTTTGCCTGCATTTGAAGCTATATCACTTATATTCGCAAGTATTTTCAGCTAAATTATTCGTTTCGCATGGACTTGAAGCTAAGCCTTCTACTTCGCATTGATTTGAAGCTACTTCATGTGTTTCGCTTAGATTTGAAGCTAACTCGTTTTTTTCGCATGCAGTTGAAGATAAATCATGTGTATCACAAGTATTTGAAGCAGAACCATTTGATTCGCATGGATTTGAAGCTAAGCCTTCACTTCGCATTGTCTTGAAACTAAATCATATGTTTCGCTGGGATTTGAAGTTAATTCGTTTTTTTCGATGCAGTTGAAGCTAATTCATGTATATCACAAGTATTTGAAGCTAAAACATTTGTTTCGCATGGATTTGAAGCTAAACCTTCTACTTCGCATTGATTTGAAACTAAATCATGTGTTTCGCTTGGATTTGAAGCTAATTCGTTTGTTTCTCATGCAGTTGAAGCTAAAACTTGTATATCACAAGTATTTGAAACTAAATCATTTGTTTCTCATGTATTTGAAGCTAAGGCTTCTACTTCGCATTGATTTGAAGCTCAATCATGTGTTTCGCTGGGATTTGAAACAGAACCATTTGTGTCGTAAGAATATTAAACAAAACCATGTGTTTCGTCTGAATTTGAAACTAAATAATGTATTTTGCATGGATTTGAAGCTAACTCGATTGTTTTGCCTGCACTTGAAGCTATATCACTTATATTAGCAAGTATTTTCAGCTAAATTATTCGTTTCGCATGGATTTGGAGCTAAGCCTTCTACTTCGCATTGATTTGAAGCTAAATCATGTGTTTCGCTTAGATTTGAAACTAATTCGTTTGTTTCGATGCAGTTGAAGCTAATTCATGTATATCACAAGTATTTCAAGCTAAAACATTTGTTTCGCTTGGACTTGAGGCTAAGACTTCTACTTCGCATTGATCTGAAACTAAATAATGTGATTCGCGTGGATTTGAAGCTAACTCGATTGTTTCGCGTGCATTTGAAGCTAAATCATGTATATCACAAGTATTTGAAGCTAAACCATTTGTTTCGCATGGATTCGAAGACAAGACTTCTACGTCGCATTGATTTCAAGGTAAATCATGTGTTTCACGTGGATTTGAAGATAACTCGATTGTTTCGCCTGCATTTGAAGCTAAATCATGTATATCACAAGTATTTGAAGCTGTACCATTTCTATGGCATGGATTTGAATATAAACCTTCTACTTCGCATTGATTTGAAACTAAATCATGTGTTTCGCTTGGATTTGAAGCTAATTCGTTTGTTTCGATGCAGTTGAAGCTAAATCATGTGTATCGCAAGTATTTGAAGCTAAAACATTTGTTTCACATGGATTTGAAGCTCACTCGTTAATTCGCCTGCATTTGACGCTTGATCAGTTATATTCGCAAGTATTTGATGGTAACTCATTTATTTCGTATGGATGTGAGGCTAAATCGTTTGTTTCGCATGCAGTTGAAACTAAATCATGTATATCACAAGGATTTGAAGCTAAACCATTTGTTTCTCATGTATTTGAAGCTAAGACTTCTACTTCGCATTGATTTGAAGCTAAATCATATGACTCGCATGGATTTGAAGATAACTCGTTTGTTTCTCATGCAGTTGAAGCTAAATCATGTATATCACAAGTATTTGAAGCTATACCATTTGTTTCGCATGGATTTGAAGCCAAGCCTGCTACTTCGCATTGATTTGAAACTGAATTATGTCTTTCGCTTGGATTTGAAGCTAACTCGTTTGTTTCGCATGCAGTTGAAGCTAAGTCATGTATATCACAAGTATTGGAAGCTATACCATTTGTTTCGCATTGATTTGAAGCTAAGCCTTCTACTTCGCATTGATTTGGAGCTGAATCATGTGTTTCGCTTGGATTTGAAGATAACTCGTTTGTTTCGCATGCAGTTGAAGTTAAATCATGTATATCACAGGTATTTGAATGTAAACCATTTGTTTCGTATGGATTTGAAGCTAAGCCTTCTACTTCGCATTGATTTGACGCTGAATCATGTGTTGCGCTTGGATTTGAATATAACTCGTTTGTTTCGCATACAGTTGAAGCTAAATCATGTAGTTCACAAGTATTTGAAGCTATACCATCTGTTTCGCATTGATTTGAAGCTAAGCCTTCTACTTCGCATTGATTTGGAGCTGAATCACGTGTTTCGCTTGGATTTGAAGATAACTCGTTTGTTTCGCATGCCGTTGAAGTTAAATCATGTATATCACAAGTATTTGAAGCTAAACCATTTGTTTCGATTGGATTTGAAGCTAAACCTTCTACTTCGCATTGATTTGAAGCTAAATCGTGTGTTTCGAATGGATTTGAAGCTAACACGTTTGTTTTGCATGCAGTTGAAGCTGAATCATGTATATCACAAGTATTTGAAGCTGAACCATTTGACTTCTATGGATTTGAAGCTAAGCCTTCTACTTCGCATTGATTTGGTGCTAAATCATGTGTCTCGCATGAATTTAAAGCTAACTCGTTTTTTTCGCCTGCATTTGAAGCTAAATCATGTATATCACAAATATTTGAAGCTAAATCATTCGATTCGCATGGATTTGAAGATAAGCCTTCTACTTCGCATTGATTTTATGCTAAATCATGTGTTTCGCATGGATTTGAAGCTAACTCGTTTGTTTCACATGCAGTTGAAGCTAAATCATGTATATCACAAGTATTTGAAGCTATACCATTTGTTTCGCATGCAGTTGAAGCTAAATCATGTATGCCACAAGTATTTGTAGCTAAACCATGTGATTGGCATGAATATTAAGGTGAACCATTTGTTTCGAATGAATGTGAAACTAAATCGTGTGTTCCGAATGGATTTGAAGCTAACACGTTTGTTTTGCATGCATTTGTAGCTAAATCATGTATATCACAAATATTTGAATCTAAATCATGCGATTCGAATGGATTTGATGCTAAGCCTTCTACTTCGCATTGATTTTAAGCTAGATCATGTGTTTCGAATGGATTTGAAGCTAACAAGTTTGTTTTGCATGCATTTGAAGCTAAATCATGTATATCACAAATATTTGAAGCTGAATCATTCGATTCGCATGGATTTGAAGCTAATCCTTCTACTTCGCATTGATTTTAAGCTAAATCATATGTTTCGGGTGGTTTTGAAGTTAACTCGTTTGTTTCACATGCAGTTGAAGCTAAATCATGTATATTACAAGTATTTTAAGCTAAACCATTTGTTTGGCGTGGATTTCGAGCTAAGCCTTCTTCTTCGCATAGATTTGAAGCTAGATAATGTGTTTCGCATGGTTATGAAGCCAACTCGTTTGTTTCGCATGCAGTTGAAGCTAAATCATGTATATCACAAGTATTTGAAGCTAAACCATTTGTATCGCATGGATTCGAAGATCAGCCTTCTACTTCGCATTGATTTGAATGTAAATGTTGTGTTTGGCATGGATTTGAAGCTAACTCGTTTGTTTCACATGCAGTTGAAGCTAAGTCATGTATATCACAAGTATTAGAAGCTATACCATTTGTTTCGCATGGATTTGAAGCTAAGCCTGCTACTTCGCATTGATTTGAAGCTGAATTATGTTTTTCGCTTGGATTTGAAGCTAACTCGTTTGTTTCGCATGCAGTTGAAGCTAAATCATGTATATCACAAGTATTTGAAACTGAAGCATTTGTTTCTCATGTATTTGAAGCTAAGCCTTCCACTTCGCATCGATTTGAAGCTAAATCATGTGATTCGCCTGGATTTGAAGCTAACTTGTTTGTTTCGCATGCAGTTGAAACTAAATCGTGTATATCACAAGTATTAGAAGCTAAACCATATGATTCTCATGTATTTGAAGCTAAGCCTTCCAATTCGCATTGATTTGAAGCTAAATCATGTGATTCGCATGGATTTGAAGCTAACTCCATTGCTTCGCGTGCATTTGAAGCCATATCACGTATATCGCAATCATCTGAAGATAAATCATTTGTTTCTCTTGTATTTGAAGCTAAACCACTTGTTTCGCATGAATATTATGCTAAACCATGTGTTTCGAATGAATTTGAAGCTAAATCATGTGTTTCGCTTGGATTTGAAGCTAACTCGTTTGTTTCGCGTGCACTTGATGCTGAATCATGTATATCACAAGGATTTGAAGCTAAACCATTTGATTCGAATGGATTTGTAGCTAAGCCTTCTACTTCGCATAGACATGAAGCTAAATCATGTTTTTCGCTTGGATTTGAAGCTAACTCGTTTGTTTCGCATGCAGTTGAAGCCAAATCATGTATATCACAAATATTTGAAGCTATACCATTTGTTTCGCATGGATTTGAAGCTAAGCCTTCTACTTCGCATTGATTTGAAGCTGAATCATGTGTTTCGCTTGGATTTGAAGCTAACTCGTTTGTTTCGCATGCAGTTGAAGCTAAATCATGTATGTCACAAGTATTTGTAGCTAAACCATTTGATTCGCATGAATATTAAGGTGAACCATGTTTTTCGAATGAATGTGAAACTAAATCGTGTGTTTCGAATGGATTTGAAGCTAACACGTTTGTTTTGCATGCAGTTGAAGCGAAGTCAAGTATATCACTAGTATTTGAAACTAAAGCATTCGATACGCCTGGATTTGAAACTAAGGCTTCTACTTCGAATTGATTTGAAGCTGAATCCTGTGTTTCGCTTTAAATCGAAGCTAGCTCGTTTGTTTCACATGCAATAGATGATAAATCATGTATAAAACAAGTATTTGAAACAAGCCTATTCGCTTCGCATGGTTTCTTCTACTTGGCATTGATTTGAAGCTAAATCATGTGTTTCGCATGGATTTGAAGCTGAACCATTTATTTCGCATGAATATTAAGCTAAACCATCTGTTTCGAATGAATTTGGAGCTAAATCATGTATATCACGAGTATTTGAAGCTAACCCATTTGCTTCGCACGGATTCGAAGATAACTCTCCTGCTTCGCATTGGTTTGAAGCTAAGTCATGTGTTTCTCACGGATTTGAAGCTAACTCGTCTGTTTCGCATGCAGTTGAAGCTAAATCATGTATATCATAAGTATTTGAAGCTAAACCATTTGCTTCGCAGGGATTCGAAGTTATATCTCCTATTTCGCATTGATTTGAAGCTAAATCATGTGTTTCGCATGGATTTGTATCTGAACCATTTGCTTCGCATGAATATTAAGCTAAACCATCTGTTTCGAATGAATTTGATGATAAATCATTTATATCACAAGTATTTGAAGCTAAACCGTTTGTTTCGCATGGATTCGAAGATCAGCCTTCTACTTCGCATTGATTCGAAGCTAAATCATGTGTATCGATTGGATTAGAATCTATCTCGATTGTTTCGCATGCAGTTGAAGCTAAATCATGTATATCACAAGTATTTGAAGCTAATCCATTTGTATCGCATGGATTCGGAGATCAGCCTTCTACTTCGCATTGATTTGAATGTAAATGATGTTTTTGGCATAGATTAGAAGTTAACTCGTTTGTTTCGCATGCAGTTGAAGCTAAATCATTTATATCACAAGTATTTGAAGCTAAACCATTTGTTTCGTATGGATTTGAAGCTAAAACATGTGTTACGCTTGAATTTCGAACTAACACGTTTGTTTCACGCGCAGTTGAAGCTCACTCATCTATGTCACAAGCATTTGAAGCAGAACCATTTGTTTCTTGTATTAGTGATGCAAAGCCTTACACTTCGCATTGATTTGAAGCTAAATCATGTATTCCACATGGATATCAAGCTACCTCGTTTGTTTCGCATGCAGTTGAAGCTAAATCATGCATATCACAAGTATTTGATGCTAAACCATTTGCTTCGCATGGATTCGAAGATAAGCCTTCTACTTCGCATTGATTTGAAGCTAAATCATGTGTTTCGCATGAATATTAAGCTAAACCATGTGTTTCGAATGAATTTGAATCTGAATCATCTGTTTCGCATGTATTTGATGCTAACTCGTTTGTTTCACCTGCATTAGAAGGTATATCATGTATATCACAAGTATTTGAAGCTAAATCATTTGTTTCGCATGGATTCGAAGATAAGCATTCTACATCGCATTGATTTCAAGCTGAATCATGCGTTTCGCATGGATTTGAAGCTGACTCGTTTGTTTCGCCTGCAGTTGAAGCTGTATCACTTATATTCGCAAGTATTTGGAGCTAAATCATTTGTTTCGCATTGATTTGCAGCTAATCCTTCTACTTCGCAATGCTTTGAAGCTAAATCATGTGCTTCGCATGGATTTGAAGCTAACTTGTTTGTTTCGCCTGCATTTGAAGCTAGATCATGTATATCGCAAGTATTTGAAGCTAACCCATTTGATTCACTTGGATTCGAAGATAAGCCATCCACTTCGCATTGATTTGAAGCTAAATCATGTGTTTCGCATGGATTTGAAGCTAACTCGATTGTTTCGCCTGCATTTGAAGCTAAATTATATATATCACAACTATTTGAAGCTGAACCATTTGTATCGCATGGATTTGAAGCTAAGCCTAATACTTCGCATTTATTTGAAGCTGAATCATATGTTTCGCTTGGATTTGAGGCTAACTCGTTTGTTTCGCACGCAGTTGAAGCTAAATCATGTATATCACAAGTATTTGAAACTAAACCATTTGTTTCGCATGGATTCGAAGATAAGCATGCTACTTCGCATTGATTTGAAGCTAAATCATGTGTTTCGCATGGATTTGAAGCTAACTCGATTGTTTCGCCTGCATTTGAAGCTAGATTATATATATCACAACTATTTGAAGCTGAACCATTTGTATCGCATGGATTTGAAGCTAAGCCTTCTACTTCGCATTGATTTGAAGCTGAATCATGTGTTTCGCTTGGATTTGAAGCTAACTCGTTTGTTTCGCATGCAGTTGAAGCTAAATCATGTATGTCACTTGTATTTGAAGCTAAACCATTTGTTTCGCGTGGATTTGAAGCTAAGCCTTCTACTTCGCATTGATTTGAAGCTAAATCATGTGTTTCGCATGGATTTGAAGCTAACTCGTTTGTTTCACTTGCCGTTGAAGCTAAATAATGTATATCACAAGTATTTGAAGCTATACCATTTGTTTCGCATGGATATGAAGCTAAGCCTGCTACTTCGCATTGATTTGAAACTGAATTATGTCTTTCGCTTGGATTTGAAGCTAACTCGTTTGTTTCGCATGCAGTTGAAGCTAAATCATGTATATCACAAGTATTGGAAGCTATACCATTTGTTTCGCATTGATTTGAAGCTAAGCCTTCTACTTCGCATTGATTTGGAGCTGAATCATGTGTTTCGCTTGGATTTGAAGCTAACTCGTTTGTTTCGCATGCAGTTGAAGCTAAATCATGTATGTCACAAGTAATTGAAGCGAACCATTCGTTACGCATAGATTTGAAGCTAAGCTTTCTACTTCGCATTGATTTGACGCTGAATCATGTGTTTCGCTTGGATTTGAATATAACTCGTTTGTTTGGCAAGCTGTTGAAGCTAAATCATGTATTTCACAAGAATTTGAAGCTATACCATCTGTTTCGCATTGATTTGAAGCTAAGCCTTCTACTTCGCATTGATTTGGAGCTGAATCATGTGTTTCGCTTGGATTTGAAGATAACTCGTTTGTTTCGCATGCCGTTGAAGTTAAATCATGTATATCACAAGTATTTGAAGCTAAACCATTTGTTTCGATTGGATTTGAAGCTAAACCTTCTACTTCGCATTGATTTGAAGCTAAATCGTTTGTATCGAATGGATTTGAAGCTAACACGTTTGTTTTGCATGCAGTTGAAGCTGAATCATGCATATCACAAGTATTTGAAGCTGAACCATTTGACTTCTATAGATTTGAAGCTAAGCCTTCTACTTCTCATTGATTTGGAGCTAAATCATGTGCCTCGCATGAATTTAAAGCTAACTCGTTTTTTTCGCCTGCATTTGAAGCTAAATCATGTATATCACAAATATTTGAAGCTAAATCATTCGATTCGCATGGATTTGAAGATAAGCCTTCTACTTCGCATTGATTTTATGCTAAATCATGTGTTTCGCATGGATTTGAGGCTAACTCGTTTGTTTCACATGCAGTTGAAGCTAAATCATGTATATCACAAGTATTTGAAGCTATACCATTTGTTTCGCATGGATTTGTAGCTAAGCCTGCTACTTCGCATTGATTTGAAACTGAATTATGTCTTTCGCTTGGATTTGAAGCTGACTCGTTTGTTTCGCATGCAGTTGAAGCTAAATCATGTATATCACAAGTATTGGAAGCTATACCATTTGTTTCGCTTTGATTTGAAGCTAAGCCTTCTACTTCGCATTGATTTGGAGCTGAATCATGTGTTTCGCTTGGATTTGAAGATAACTCGTTTGTTTCGCATGCAGTTGAAGTTAAATCATGTATATCACAGGTATTTGAATGTAAACCATTTGTTTCGTATGGATTTGAAGCTAAGCCTTCTACTTCGCATTGATTTGAAGCTGAATCATGTGTTTCGTTTGGATTAGAAGCTAACTCGTTTGTTTCTCATGCAGTTGAAGCTAAATCATGTATATCACAGGTATTTGAAGCATAACCATTTGTTTCGCATGGATTTGAAGCTAAGCTTTCAACTTCGCATTGATTTGACGCTTAATCATGTGTTTCGCTTGGAATTGAAGCTAACTCGTTTGTTTCGCATGCAGTTGAAGCTAAATCATGTATGTCACAAGTAATTGAAGCGAACCATTCGTTACGCATGGATTTGATGCTAAGCCTTCTACTTCGCATTGATTTGGAGCTGAATCATGTGTTTCGCTTGGATTTGAAGATAACTCGTTTGTTTCGCATGCAGTTGAAGCTAAATCATGTATGTAACAAGTAATTGAAGCGAACCATTCGTTACGCATGGATTTGAAGCTAAGCTTTCTACTTCGCATTGATTTGACGCTGAATCATGTGTTTCGCTTGGATTTGAATATAACTCGTTTGTTTCGCATGCAGTTGAAGCTAAATCATGTATTTCACAAGTATTTGAAGCGAACCATTCGTTACGCATAGATTTGAAGCTAAGCTTTCTACTTCGCATTGATTTGACGCTGAATCATGTGTTTCGCTTGGATTAGAATATAACTCGTTTGTTTGGCAAGCTGTTGAAGCTATATCATGTATTTCACAAGTACTTGAAGCTAAGGCATTTGTTTCGCGTGGATTTGAGGCTAAGCCTTCTACTTCGCATTGATTTGGAGCTGAATCATGTGTTTCGCTTGGATTTGAAGATAACTCGTTTGTTTCGCATGCAGTTGAAGCTAAATCATGTATATCACAGGTATTTGAAGCATAACCATTTGTTTCGCATGGATTTGAAGCTAAGCTTTCTACTTCGCATTGATTTGACGCTGAATCATGTGTTTCGCTTGGATTTGAATATAACTCGTTTGTTTCGCATGCTGTTGAAGCTAAATCATGTATTTCACAAGTAATTGAAGCGAACCATTCGTTACGCATGAATTTGAAGCTAAGCTTTCTATTTCGCATTGATTTGACGCTGAATCATGTGTTTCGCTTGGATTTGAATATAACTCGTTTGTTTCGCATGCTGTTGAAGCTAAATCATGTATTTCACAAGTACTTGAAGCTAAGGCATTTGTTTCGCATAGATTTGAAGCTAAGCTTTCTACTTCGCATTGATGTGAAGCTAAATCATGTGTTTCGCTTGGAATTGATGCTAACTCGTTTGTTTCGCATGCAGTTGAAGCTAAATCATGTATGTCACAAGTAATTGAAGCGAACCATTCGTTACGCATGGATTTGAAGCTAAGCTTTCTACTTCGCATTGATTTGACGCTGAATCATGTGTTTCGCTTGGATTTGAATATAACTCGTTTGTTTCGCATGCAGTTGAAGCTAAATCATGTATGTCACAAGTATTTGTAGCTAAACTATTTGATTGGCATGAATATTAAGGTGAACCATTTGTTTCGAATGAATGTGAAACTAAATCGTGTGTTCCGAATGGATTTGAAGCTAACAAGTTTGTTTTGCATGCATTTGAAGCTAAATCATGTATATCACAAATATTTGAAGCTGAATCATTCGATTCGCATGGATTTGAAGCTAATCCTTCTACTTCGCATTGATTTTAAGCTAAATCATGTGTTTCGGGTGGTTTTGAAGTTAACTCGTTTGTTGCACATGCAGTTGAAGCTAAATCATGTATAAAACTAGTATTTGAAGCTAAACCATTTGTTTGGCGTGGATTTCGAGCTAAGCCTTCTACTTCGCATAGATTTGAAGCTAGATAATGTGTTTCGCATGGTTATGAAGCCAACTCGTTTGTTTCGCATGCAGTTGAAGCTAAATCATGTATATCACAAGTATTTGAAGCTAAACCATTTGTATCGCATGGATTCGAAGATCAGCCTTCTACTTCGCATTGATTTGAATGTAAATGTTGTGTTTGGCATGGATTTGAAGCTAACTCGTTTGTTTCACATGCAGTTGAAGCTAAATCATGTATATCACAAGTATTTGAAGCTATACCATTTGTTTCGCATGGATTTGAAGCTAAGCCTGCTACTTCGCATTGATTTGAAGCTGAATTATGTGTTTCGCTTGGATTTGAAGCTAACTCGTTTGTTTCGCATGCAGTTGAAGCTAAATCATGTATATCACAAGTATTTGAAGCTAAACCATTTGTTTCGCGTGGATTTGAGGCTAAGCCTTCTACTTCGCATTGATTTGGAGCTGAATCATGTGTTTCGCTTGGATTTGAAGATAACTCGTTTGTTTGGCATGCAGTTGAAGCTAAATCATGTATATCACAAGTATTTGAAGCTAAACCATTTGTTTCGCGTGGATTTGAAGCTAAGCCTTCTACTTCGCATTGATTTGAAGCTAAATCATGTGTTTCGCATGGATTTGAAGCTAACTCGTTTGTGTCACTTGCCGTTGAAGCTAAATCATGTATATCACAGGTATTTGAAGCATAACCATTTGTTTCGCATGGATTTGAAGCTAAGCTTTCTACTTCGCATTGATTTGACGCTCAATCATGTGTTTCGCTTGGAATTGAAGCTAACTCGTTTGTTTCGCATGCAGTTGAAGCTAAATCATGTATATCACATGTATTGGAAGCTATACCATTTGTTTCGCATTGATTTGAAGCTAAGCCTTCTACTACGCATTGATTTGGAGCTGAATCATGTGTTTCGCTTGGATTTGAAGATAACTCGTTTGTTTCGCATGCAGTTGAAGTTAAATCATGTATATCACAGGTATTTGAATGTAAAACATTTGTTTCGTATGGATTTGAAGCTAAGCCTTCTACTTCGCATTGATTTGAAGCTGAATCATGTGTTTCGTTTGGATTAGAAGCTAACTCGTTTGTTTCTCATGCAGTTGAAGCTAAATCATGTATATCACAGGTATTTGAAGCATAACCATTTGTTTCGCATGGATTTGAAGCTAAGCTTTCTACTTCGCATTGATTTGACGCTCAATCATGTGTTTCGCTTGGAATTGAAGCTAACTCGTTTGTTTCGCATGCAGTTGAAGCTAAATCATGTATGTCACAAGTAATTGAAGCGAACCATTCGTTACGCATGGATTTGAAGCTAAGCTTTCTACTTCGCATTGATTTGACGCTGAATCATGTGTTTCGCTTGGATTTGAATATAACTCGTTTGTTTCGCATGCAGTTGAAGCTAAATCATGTATTTCACAAGTATTTGAAGCTATACCATCTGTTTCGCATTGATTTGAAGCTAAGCCTTCTACTTCGCATTGATTTGGAGCTGAATCATGTGTTTCGCTTGGATTTGAAGATAACTCGTTTGTTTCGCATGCAGTTGAAGCTAAATCATGTATGTCACAAGTAATTGAAGCGAACCATTCGTTACGCATGGATTTGAAGCTAAGCTTTCTACTTCGCATTGATTTGACGCTGAATCATGTGTTTCGCTTGGATTTGAATATAACTCGTTTGTTTCGCATGCAGTTGAAGCTAAATCATGTTTTTCACAAGTATTTGAAGCTATACCCTTTGTTTCGCATGGATTTGAAGCTAAGCCTGCTACTTCGCATTGATTTGAAGCTGAATTATGTGTTTCGCTTGGATTTGAAGCTAACTCGTTTGTTTCGCATGCAGTTGAAGCTAAATCATGTATATCACAAGTATTTGAAGCTGAACCATTTGACTTCTATGGATTTGAAGCTAAGCCTTCTACTTCGCATTGATTTTATGCTAAGTCATGTGTTTCGCATGGATTTGAAGCTAACTCGTTTGTTTCACATGCAGTTGAAGCTAAATCATGTATATCACAAGTATTTGAAGCTAAACCATATGTTTCGCGTGGATTTGAGGCTAAGCCTTCTACTTCGCATTGATTTGGAGCTGAATCATGTGTTTCGCTTGGATTTGAAGATAACTCGTTTGTTTGACATGCAGTTGAAGCTAAATCATGTATATCACAAGTATTTGAAGCTAAACCATTTGTTTCGCGTGGATTTGAAGCTAAGCCTTCTACTTCGCATTGATTTGAAGCTAAATCATGTGTTTCGCATGGATTTGAAGCTAACTCGTTTGTTTCGCATGCCGTTGAAGTTAAATCATGTATATCACAAGTATTTGAAGCTAAACCATTTGTTTCGATTGGATTTGAAGCTAAACCTTCTACTTCGCATTGATTTGAAGATAAAACGTGTGTTTCGAATGGATTTGAAGCTAACACGTTTGTTTTGCATGCAGTTGAAGCTGAATCATGTATATCACAAGTATTTGAAGCTGAACCATTTGACTTCTATGGATTTGAAGCTAAGCCTTCTACTTCGCATAGATTTTATGCTAAGTCATGTGTTTCGCATGGATTTGAAGCTATCTCGTTTGTTTCACATGCAGTTGAAGCTAAATCATGTATATCACAAGTATTTGAAGCTATACCATTTGTTTCGCATGCAGTTGAAGCTAAATCATGTATGTCACAAGTATTTGTAGCTAAACTATTGATTGGCATGAATATTCAGGTGAACCATTTGTTTCGAATGAATGTGAAACTAAATCGTGTGTTCCGAATGGATTTGAAGCTAACACGTTTGTTTTGCATGCATTTGTAGCTAAATCATGTATATCACAAATATTTGAAGCTAAATCATTCGATTCGAATGGATTTGATGCTAAGCCTTCTACTTCACATTGATTTTAAGCTAGATCATGTGTTTCGAATGGATTTGAAGCTAACAAGTTTGTTTTGCATGCATTTGAAGCTAAATCATGTATATCACAAATATTTGAAGGTGAATCATTCGATTCGCATGGATTTGAAGCTAATCCTTCTACTTCGCATTGATTTTAAGCTAAATCATGTGTTTCGGGTGGTTATGAAGCCAACTCGTTTGTTTCGCATGCAGTTGAAGCTAAATCATGTATATCACAAGTATTTGAAGTTAAACCATTTGTATCGCATGGATTCGAAGATCAGCCTTCTACTTCGCATTGATTTGAATGTAGATGATGTGTTTGGCATGGATTTGAAGCTAACTCGTTTGTTTCACATGCAGTTGAAGCTAAATCATGTATATCACAAGTATTTGAAGCTAAACCATTTGTTTCGCGTGGATTTGAGGCTAAGCCTTCTACTTCGCATTGATTTGGAGCTGAATCATGTGTTTCGCTTGGATTTGAAGATAACTCGTTTGTTTGACATGCAGTTGAAGCTAAATCATGTATATCACAAGTATTAGAAGCTATACCATTTGTTTCACATGGATTTGAAGCTAAGCCTGCTACTTCGCATTGATTTGAAGCTGAATTATGTGTTTCGCTTGGATTTGAAGCTAACTCGTTTGTTTCGCATGCAGTTGAAGCTAAATCATGTATATCACAAGTATTTGAAACTGAAGCATTTGTTTCTCATGTATTTGAAGCTAAGCCTTCTACTTCGCATTGATTTGGAGCTGAATCATGTGTTTCGCTTGGATTTGAAGATAACTCGTTTGTTTGACATGCAGTTGAAGCTAAATCATGTATATCACAAGTATTTGAAGCTAAACCATTTGTTTCGCGTGGATTTGAAGCAAAGCCTTCTACTTCGCATTGATTTGAAGCTAAATCATGTGTTTCGCATGGATTTGAAGCTAACTCGTTTGTTTCACTTGCCGTTGAAGCTAAATCATGTATATCACAAGTATTTGAAGCTATACCATTTGTTTCGCATGGATTTGAAGCTAAGCCTTCTACTTCGCATTGATTTGGAGCTGAATCATGTATTTCGCTTGGATTTGAAGATAACTCGTTTGTTTCGCATGCAGTTGAAGTTAAATCATGTATATCACAGGTATTTGAATGTAAACCATTTGTTTCGTATGGATTTGAAGCTAAGCCTTCTACTTCGCATTGATTTGGAGCTGAATCATGTGTTTCGCTTGGATTTGAAGATAACTCGTTTGTTTCGCATGCAGTTGAAGCTAAATCATGTATGTCACAAGTAATTGAAGCGAACCATTCGTTACGCATGGATTTGAAGCTAAGCTTTCTACTTCGCATTGATTTGACGCTGAATCATGTGTTTCGCTTGGATTTGAATATAACTCGTTTGTTTCGCATGCAGTTGAAGCTAAATCATGTTTTTCACAAGTATTTGAAGCTATACCCTTTGTTTCGCATGGATTTGAAGCTAAGCCTGCTACTTCGCATTGATTTGAAGCTGAATTATGTGTTTCGCTTGGATTTGAAGCTAACTCGTTTGTTTCGCATGCAGTTGAAGCTAAATCATGTATATCACAAGTATTTGAAGCTGAACCATTTGACTTCTATGGATTTGAAGCTAAGCCTTCTACTTCGCATTGATTTTATGCTAAGTCATGTGTTTCGCATGGATTTGAAGCTAACTCGTTTGTTTCACATGCAGTTGAAGCTAAATCATGTATATCACAAGTATTTGAAGCTAAACCATATGTTTCGCGTGGATTTGAGGCTAAGCCTTCTACTTCGCATTGATTTGGAGCTGAATCATGTGTTTCGCTTGGATTTGAAGATAACTCGTTTGTTTGACATGCAGTTGAAGCTAAATCATGTATATCACAAGTATTTGAAGCTAAACCATTTGTTTCGCGTGGATTTGAAGCTAAGCCTTCTACTTCGCATTGATTTGAAGCTAAATCATGTGTTTCGCATGGATTTGAAGCTAACTCGTTTGTTTCGCATGCCGTTGAAGTTAAATCATGTATATCACAAGTATTTGAAGCTAAACCATTTGTTTCGATTGGATTTGAAGCTAAACCTTCTACTTCGCATTGATTTGAAGATAAAACGTGTGTTTCGAATGGATTTGAAGCTAACACGTTTGTTTTGCATGCAGTTGAAGCTGAATCATGTATATCACAAGTATTTGAAGCTGAACCATTTGACTTCTATGGATTTGAAGCTAAGCCTTCTACTTCGCATAGATTTTATGCTAAGTCATGTGTTTCGCATGGATTTGAAGCTATCTCGTTTGTTTCACATGCAGTTGAAGCTAAATCATGTATATCACAAGTATTTGAAGCTATACCATTTGTTTCGCATGCAGTTGAAGCTAAATCATGTATGTCACAAGTATTTGTAGCTAAACTATTGATTGGCATGAATATTCAGGTGAACCATTTGTTTCGAATGAATGTGAAACTAAATCGTGTGTTCCGAATGGATTTGAAGCTAACACGTTTGTTTTGCATGCATTTGTAGCTAAATCATGTATATCACAAATATTTGAAGCTAAATCATTCGATTCGAATGGATTTGATGCTAAGCCTTCTACTTCACATTGATTTTAAGCTAGATCATGTGTTTCGAATGGATTTGAAGCTAACAAGTTTGTTTTGCATGCATTTGAAGCTAAATCATGTATATCACAAATATTTGAAGGTGAATCATTCGATTCGCATGGATTTGAAGCTAATCCTTCTACTTCGCATTGATTTTAAGCTAAATCATGTGTTTCGGGTGGTTATGAAGCCAACTCGTTTGTTTCGCATGCAGTTGAAGCTAAATCATGTATATCACAAGTATTTGAAGTTAAACCATTTGTATCGCATGGATTCGAAGATCAGCCTTCTACTTCGCATTGATTTGAATGTAGATGATGTGTTTGGCATGGATTTGAAGCTAACTCGTTTGTTTCACATGCAGTTGAAGCTAAATCATGTATATCACAAGTATTTGAAGCTAAACCATTTGTTTCGCGTGGATTTGAGGCTAAGCCTTCTACTTCGCATTGATTTGGAGCTGAATCATGTGTTTCGCTTGGATTTGAAGATAACTCGTTTGTTTGACATGCAGTTGAAGCTAAATCATGTATATCACAAGTATTAGAAGCTATACCATTTGTTTCACATGGATTTGAAGCTAAGCCTGCTACTTCGCATTGATTTGAAGCTGAATTATGTGTTTCGCTTGGATTTGAAGCTAACTCGTTTGTTTCGCATGCAGTTGAAGCTAAATCATGTATATCACAAGTATTTGAAACTGAAGCATTTGTTTCTCATGTATTTGAAGCTAAGCCTTCTACTTCGCATTGATTTGGAGCTGAATCATGTGTTTCGCTTGGATTTGAAGATAACTCGTTTGTTTGACATGCAGTTGAAGCTAAATCATGTATATCACAAGTATTTGAAGCTAAACCATTTGTTTCGCGTGGATTTGAAGCAAAGCCTTCTACTTCGCAATGATTTGAAGCTAAATCATGTGTTTCGCATGGATTTGAAGCTAACTCGTTTGTTTCACTTGCCGTTGAAGCTAAATCATGTATATCACAAGTATTTGAAGCTATACCATTTGTTTCGCATGGATTTGAAGCTAAGCCTTCTACTTCGCATTGATTTGGAGCTGAATCATGTATTTCGCTTGGATTTGAAGATAACTCGTTTGTTTCGCATGCAGTTGAAGTTAAATCATGTATATCACAGGTATTTGAATGTAAACCATTTGTTTCGTATGGATTTGAAGCTAAGCCTTCTACTTCGCATTGATTTGAAGCTGAATCATGTGTTTCGTTTGGATTAGAAGCTAACTCGTTTGTTTCTCATGCAGTTGAAGCTAAATCATGTATATCACAGGTATTTGAAGCATAACCATTTGTTTCGCATGGATTTGAAGCTAAGCTTTCTACTTCGCATTGATTTGACGCTCAATCATGTGTTTCGCTTGGAATTGAAGCTAACTCGTTTGTTTCGCATGCAGTTGAAGCTAAATCATGTATGTCACAAGTAATTGAAGCGAACCATTCGTTACGCATGGATTTGAAGCTAAGCTTTCTACTTCGCATTGATTTGACGCTGAATCATGTGTTTCGCTTGGATTTGAAGATAACTCGTTTGTTTGACATGCAGTTGAAGCTAAATCATGTAATCACAAGTATTTGAAGCTAAACCATTTGTTTCGCGTGGATTTGAAGCTAAGCCATCTACTTCGCATTGATTTGAAGCTGAATTATGTGTTTCGCTTGGATTTGAAGCTAACTCGTTTGTTTCGCATGCAGTTGAAGCTAAATCATGTATATCACAAGTATTTGAAGCTAAACCATTTGTTTCGCGTGGATTTGAGGCTAAGCCTTCTACTTCGCATTGATTTGGAGCTGAATCATGTGTTTCGCTTGGATTTGAAGATAACTCGTTTGTTTGACATGCAGTTGAAGCTAAATCATGTATATCACAAGTATTTGAAGCTAAACCATTTGTTTCGCGTGGATTTGAAGCTAAGCCTTCTACTTCGCATTGATTTGAAGCTAAATCATGTGTTTCGCATGGATTTGAAGCTAACTCGTTTGTTTCGCATGCCGTTGAAGTTAAATCATGTATATCACAAGTATTTGAAGCTAAACCATTTGTTTCGATTGGATTTGAAGCTAAACCTTCTACTTCGCATTGATTTGAAGATAAATCGTGTGTTTCGAATGGATTTGAAGCTAACACGTTTGTTTTGCATGCAGTTGAAGCTGAATCATGTATATCACAAGTATTTGAAGCTGAACCATTTGACTTCTATGGATTTGAAGCTAAGCCTTCTACTTCGCATTGATTTGAAGCTAAATCATGTGTCTCGCATGAATTTAAAGCTAACTCGTTTTTTTCGCCTGCATTTGAAGCTAAATCATGTATATCACAAATATTTGAAGCTAAATCATTCGATTCGCATGGATTTGAAGCTAAGCCTACTACTTCGCATTGATTTTATGCTAAATCATGTGTTTCGCATGGATTTGAAGCTAACTCGTTTGTTTCACATGCAGTTGAAGCTAAATCATGTATATCACAAGTATTTGAAGCTATACCATTTGTTTCGCATGCAGTTGAAGCTAAATCATGTATGTCACAAGTATATGTAGCTAAACTATTTGATTGGCATGAATATTCAGGTGAACCATTTGTTTCGAATGAATGTGAAACTAAATCGTGTGTTCCGAATGGATTTGAAGCTAACACGTTTGTTTTGCATGCATTTGTAGCTAAATCATGTATATCACAAATATTTGAAGCTAAATCATTCGATTCGAATGGATTTGATGCTAAGCTTTCTACTTCGCATTGATTTTAAGCTAGATCATGTGTTTCGAATGGATTTGAAGCTAACACGTTTGTTTTGCATGCATTTGAAGCTAAATCATGTATATCACAAATATTTGAAGGTGAATCATTCGATTCGCCTGGATTTGAAGCTAATCCTTCTACTTCGCATTGATTTTAAGCTAAATCATGTGTTTCGGGTGGTTTTGAAGTTAACTCGTTTGTTGCACATGCAGTTGAAGCTAAATCATGAATAAAACTAGTATTTGAAGCTAAACCATTTGTTTGGCGTGGATTTCGAGCTAAGCCTTCTACTTCGCATAGATTTGAAGCTAGATAATGTGTTTCGCATGGTTATGAAGCCAACTCGTTTGTTTCGCATGCAGTTGAAGCTAAATCATGTATATCACAAGTATTTGAAGTTAAACCATTTGTATCGCATGGATTCGAAGATCCGCCTTCTACTTCGCATTGATTTGAATGTAAATGATGTGTTTGGCATGGATTTGAAGCTAACTCGTTTGTTTCACATGCAGTTGAAGCTAAATCATGTATATCACAAGTATTTGAAGCTAAACCATTTGTTTCGCGTGGATTTGAGGCTAAGCCTTCTACTTCGCATTGATTTGGAGCTGAATCATGTGTTTCGCTTGGATTTGAAGATAACTCGTTTGTTTGACATGCAGTTGAAGCTAAATCATGTATATCACAAGTATTTGAAGCTAAACCATTTGTTTCGCGTGGATTTGAAACTAAACCTTCTACTTCGCATTGATTTGAAACTAAATCATGAGTTTCGCTTGGATTTGAGGCTAACTCGTTTGTTTCGTATGCAGTTGAAGCTAAGTCATGTCTATCACAAGTATTTGAAGCTAAACCATTTGATCCGCAGGGATTTGTAGCTAAGCCTTCTACTTCGATATGATGTGAAGCAAAATCATGTGTACTGCTTGGATTTGAAGCTAACTCGTTTCTTTCGCTTGCACTTGATGCTGAATCATGTATATCAGAAGTATTTGAAGCTAAACCATTTGATCCGCATGGATTTGTAGCTAAGCCTTCTACTTCGCATTGATTTGAAGCCAAATCATGTGTTTCGCATGGATTTGAAGCTAACTCGTTTGTTTCACATGCCGTTGAAGCTAAATCATGTATATCACAAGTATTTGAAGCTATACCATTTGTTTCGCATGCAGTTGAAGCTAAATCATGTATGTCACAAGTATTTGTAGCTAAACCATTTGATTGGCATGAATATTAAGGTGAACCATTTGTTTCGAATGAATGTGAAACTAAATCGTGTGTTCCGAATGGATTTGAAGCTAACACGTTTGTTTTGCATGCATTTGTAGCTAAATCATGTATATCACAAATATTTGAAGCTAAATCATTCGATTCGAATGGATTAGATGCTAAGCCTTCTACTTCGCATTGATTTTAAGCTAGATCATGTGTTTCGAATGGATTTGAAGCTAACACGTTTGTTTTGCATGCATTTGAAGCTAAATCATGTATATCACAAATATTTGAAGGTGAATCATTCGATTCGCATGGATTTGAAGCTAATCCTTCTACTTCGCATTGATTTTAAGCTAAATCATGTGTTTCGGGTGGTTTTGAAGTTAACTCGTTTGTTGCACATGCAGTTGAAGCTAAATCATGAATAAAACTAGTATTTGAAGCTAAACCATTTGTTTGGCGTGGATTTCGAGCTAAGCCTTCTACTTCGCATAGATTTGAAGCTAGATAATGTGTTTCGCATGGTTATGAAGCCAACTCGTTTGTTTCGCATGCAGTTGAAGCTAAATCATGTATATCACAAGTATTTGAAGTTAAACCATTTGTATCGCATGGATTCGAAGATCAGCCTTCTACTTCGCATTGATTTGAATGTAGATGATGTGTTTGGCATGGATTTGAAGCTAACTCGTTTGTTTCACATGCAGTTGAAGCTAAATCATTTATATCACAAGTATTTGAAGCTAAACCATTTGTTTCGCGTGGATTTGAGGCTAAGCCTTCTACTTCGCATTGATTTGGAGCTGAATCATGTGTTTCGCTTGGATTTGAAGATAACTCGTTTGTTTGACATGCAGTTGAAGCTAAATCATGTATATCACAAGTATTTGAAGCTAAACCATTTGTTTCGCGTGGATTTGAAGCTAAACCTTCTACTTCGCATTGATTTGAAACTAAATCATGTGTTTCGCTTGGATTTGAGGCTAACTCGTTTGTTTCGTATGCAGTTGAAGCTAAGTCATGTCTATCACAAGTATTTGAAGCTAAACCATTTGATCCGCAGGGATTTGTAGCTAAGCCTTCTACTTCGATATGATGTGAAGCAAAATCATGTGTACTGCTTGGATTTGAAGCTAACTCGTTTCTTTCGCTTGCACTTGATGCTGAATCATGTATATCAGAAGTATTTGAAGCTAAACCATTTGATCCGCATGGATTTGTATCTAAGCCTTCTACTTCGCATTGATTTGAAGCCAAATCATGTGTTTCGCATGGATTTGAAGCTAACTCGTTTGTTTCACATGCCGTTGAAGCTAAATCATGTATATCACAAGTATTTGAAGCTATACCATTTGTTTCGCATGCAGTTGAAGCTAAATCATGTATGTCACAAGTATTTGTAGCTAAACCATTTGATTGGCATGAATATTAAGGTGAACCATTTGTTTCGAATGAATGTGAAACTAAATCGTGTGTTCCGAATGGATTTGAAGCTAACACGTTTGTTTTGCATGCATTTGTAGCTAAATCATGTATATCACAAATATTTGAAGCTAAATCATTCGATTCGAATGGATTTGATGCTAAGCCTTCTACTTCGCATTGATTTTAAGCTAGATCATGTGTTTCGAATGGATTTGAAGCTAACACGTTTGTTTTGCATGCATTTGAAGCTAAATCATGTATATCACAAATATTTGAAGGTGAATCATTCGATTCGCATGGATTTGAAGCTAATCCTTCTACTTCGCATTGATTTTAAGCTAAATCATGTGTTTCGGGTGGTTTTGAAGTTAACTCGTTTGTTGCACATGCAGTTGAAGCTAAATCATGAATAAAACTAGTATTTGAAGCTAAACCATTTGTTTGGCGTGGATTTCGAGCTAAGCCTTCTACTTCGCATAGATTTGAAGCTAGATAATGTGTTTCGCATGGTTATGAAGCCAACTCGTTTGTTTCGCATGCAGTTGAAGCTAAATCATGTATATCACAAGTATTTGAAGTTAAACCATTTGTATCGCATGGATTCGAAGATCAGCCTTCTACTTCGCATTGATTTGAATGTAGATGATGTGTTTGGCATGGATTTGAAGCTAACTCGTTTGTTTCACATGCAGTTGAAGCTAAATCATGTATATCACAAGTATTTGAAGCTAAACCATTTGTTTCGCGTGGATTTGAGGCTAAGCCTTCTACTTCGCATTGATTTGGAGCTGAATCATGTGTTTCGCTTGGATTTGAAGATAACTCGTTTGTTTGACATGCAGTTGAAGCTAAATCATGTATATCACAAGTATTAGAAGCTATACCATTTGTTTCGCATGGATTTGAAGCTAAGCCTGCTACTTCGCATTGATTTGAAGCTGAATTATGTGTTTCGCTTGGATTTGAAGCTAACTCGTTTGTTTCGCATGCAGTTGAAGCTAAATCATGTATATCACAAGTATTTGAAACTGAAGCATTTGTTTCTCATGTATTTGAAGCTAAGCCTTCCACTTCGCATCGATTTGAAGCTAAATCATGTGATTCGCCTGGATTTGAAGCTAACTTGTTTGTTTCGCATGCAGTTGAAACTAAATCGTGTATATCACAAGTATTAGAAGCTAAACCATATGATTCTCATGTATTTGAAGCTAAGCCTTCCAATTCGCATTGATTTGAAGCTAAATCATGTGATTCGCATGGATTTGAAGCTAACTCCATTGCTTCGCGTGCATTTGAAGCCATATCACATATATCGCAATCATCTGAAGATAAATCATTTGTTTCTCTTGTATTTGAAGCTAAACCACTTGTTTCGCATGAATATTATGCTAAACCATGTGTTTCGAATGAATTTGAAGCTAAATCATGTGTTTCGCTTGGATTTGAAGCTAACTCGTTTGTTTCGTGTGCACTTGATGCTGAATCATGTATATCACAAGGATTTGAAGCTAAACCATTTGATTCGAATGGATTTGTAGCTAATCCTTCTACTTCGCATAGACATGAAGCTAAATCATGTTTTTCGCTTGGATTTGAAGCTAACTCGTTTGTTTCGCATGCAGTTGAAGCCAAATCATGTATATCACAAATATTTGAAGCTATACCATTTGTTTCGCATGGATTTGAAGCTAAGCCTTCTACTTCGCATTGATTTGAAGCTGAATCATATGTTTCGCTTGGATTTGAAGCTAACTCGTTTGTTTCGCATGCAGTTGAAACTAAATCATGTATGTCACAAGTATTTGTAGCTAAACCATTTGATTCGCATGAATATTAAGGTGAACCATGTTTTTCGAATGAATGTGAAACTAAATCGTGTGTTTCGAATGGATTTGAAGCTAACACGTTTGTTTTGCATGCAGTTGAAGCGAAGTCAAGTATATCACTAGTATTTGAAACTAAAGCATTCGATACGCCTGGATTTGAAACTAAGGCTTCTACTTCGAATTGATTTGAAGCTGAATCCTGTGTTTCGCTTTAAATCGAAGCTAGCTCGTTTGTTTCACATGCAATTGATGATAAATCATGTATAAAACAAGTATTTGAAACAAGCCTATTCGCTTCGCATGGTTTCTTCTACTTGGCATTGATTTGAAGCTAAATCATGTGTTTCGCATGGATTTGAAGCTGAACCATTTATTTCGCATGAATATTAAGCTAAACCATCTGTTTCGAATGAATTTGGAGCTAAATCATGTATATCACGAGTATTTGAAGCTAACCAATTTGCTTCGCATGGATTCGAAGATAACTCTCCTGCTTCGCATTGGTTTGAAGCTAAGTCATGTGTTTCTCACGGATTTGAAGCTAACTCGTCTGTTTCGCATGCAGTTGAAGCTAAATCATGTATATCATAAGTATTTGAAGCTAAACCATTTGCTTCGCAGGGATTCGAAGATATGTCTCCTATTTCGCATTGATTTGAAGCTAAATCATGTGTTTCGCATGGATTTGTATCTGAACCAATTGCTTCGCATGAATATTAAGCTAAACCATCTGTTTCGAATGAATTTGATGATAAATCATTTATATCACAAGTATTTGAAGCTAAACCGTTTGTTTCGCATGGAATCGAAGATCAGCCTTCTACTTCGCATTGATTCGAAGCTAAATCATGTGTATCGATTGGATTAGAATCTATCTCGATTGTTTCGCATGCAGTTGAAGCTAAATCATGTATATCACAAGTATTTGAAGCTATACCATTTGTATCGCATGGATTTGAAGCTAAGCCTTCTACTTCGCATTGATTTGGAGCTGAATCATGTATTTCGCTTGGATTTGAAGATAACTCGTTTGTTTCGCATGCAGTTGAAGTTAAATCATGTATATCACAGGTATTTGAATGTAAACCATTTGTTTCGTATGGATTTGAAGCTAAGCCTTCTACTTCGCATTGATTTGAAGCTGAATCATGTGTTTCGTTTGGATTAGAAGCTAACTCGTTTGTTTCTCATGCAGTTGAAGCTAAATCATGTATATCACAGGTATTTGAAGCATAACCATTTGTTTCGCATGGATTTGAAGCTAAGCTTTCTACTTCGCATTGATTTGACGCTCAATCATGTGTTTCGCTTGGAATTGAAGCTAACTCGTTTGTTTCGCATGCAGTTGAAGCTAAATCATGTATGTCACAAGTAATTGAAGCGAACCATTCGTTACGCATGGATTTGAAGCTAAGCTTTCTACTTCGCATTGATTTGACGCTGAATCATGTGTTTCGCTTGGATTTGAAGATAACTCGTTTGTTTGACATGCAGTTGAAGCTAAATCATGTAATCACAAGTATTTGAAGCTAAACCATTTGTTTCGCGTGGATTTGAAGCTAAGCCATCTACTTCGCATTGATTTGAAGCTGAATTATGTGTTTCGCTTGGATTTGAAGCTAACTCGTTTGTTTCGCATGCAGTTGAAGCTAAATCATGTATATCACAAGTATTTGAAGCTAAACCATTTGTTTCGCGTGGATTTGAGGCTAAGCCTTCTACTTCGCATTGATTTGGAGCTGAATCATGTGTTTCGCTTGGATTTGAAGATAACTCGTTTGTTTGACATGCAGTTGAAGCTAAATCATGTATATCACAAGTATTTGAAGCTAAACCATTTGTTTCGCGTGGATTTGAAGCTAAGCCTTCTACTTCGCATTGATTTGAAGCTAAATCATGTGTTTCGCATGGATTTGAAGCTAACTCGTTTGTTTCGCATGCCGTTGAAGTTAAATCATGTATATCACAAGTATTTGAAGCTAAACCATTTGTTTCGATTGGATTTGAAGCTAAACCTTCTACTTCGCATTGATTTGAAGATAAATCGTGTGTTTCGAATGGATTTGAAGCTAACACGTTTGTTTTGCATGCAGTTGAAGCTGAATCATGTATATCACAAGTATTTGAAGCTGAACCATTTGACTTCTATGGATTTGAAGCTAAGCCTTCTACTTCGCATTGATTTGAAGCTAAATCATGTGTCTCGCATGAATTTAAAGCTAACTCGTTTTTTTCGCCTGCATTTGAAGCTAAATCATGTATATCACAAATATTTGAAGCTAAATCATTCGATTCGCATGGATTTGAAGCTAAGCCTACTACTTCGCATTGATTTTATGCTAAATCATGTGTTTCGCATGGATTTGAAGCTAACTCGTTTGTTTCACATGCAGTTGAAGCTAAATCATGTATATCACAAGTATTTGAAGCTATACCATTTGTTTCGCATGCAGTTGAAGCTAAATCATGTATGTCACAAGTATATGTAGCTAAACTATTTGATTGGCATGAATATTCAGGTGAACCATTTGTTTCGAATGAATGTGAAACTAAATCGTGTGTTCCGAATGGATTTGAAGCTAACACGTTTGTTTTGCATGCATTTGTAGCTAAATCATGTATATCACAAATATTTGAAGCTAAATCATTCGATTCGAATGGATTTGATGCTAAGCTTTCTACTTCGCATTGATTTTAAGCTAGATCATGTGTTTCGAATGGATTTGAAGCTAACACGTTTGTTTTGCATGCATTTGAAGCTAAATCATGTATATCACAAATATTTGAAGGTGAATCATTCGATTCGCCTGGATTTGAAGCTAATCCTTCTACTTCGCATTGATTTTAAGCTAAATCATGTGTTTCGGGTGGTTTTGAAGTTAACTCGTTTGTTGCACATGCAGTTGAAGCTAAATCATGAATAAAACTAGTATTTGAAGCTAAACCATTTGTTTGGCGTGGATTTCGAGCTAAGCCTTCTACTTCGCATAGATTTGAAGCTAGATAATGTGTTTCGCATGGTTATGAAGCCAACTCGTTTGTTTCGCATGCAGTTGAAGCTAAATCATGTATATCACAAGTATTTGAAGTTAAACCATTTGTATCGCATGGATTCGAAGATCAGCCTTCTACTTCGCATTGATTTGAATGTAAATGATGTGTTTGGCATGGATTTGAAGCTAACTCGTTTGTTTCATATGCAGTTGAAGCTAAATCATGTATATCACAAGTATTTGAAGCTAAACCATTTGTTTCGCGTGGATTTGAGGCTAAGCCTTCTACTTCGCATTGATTTGGAGCTGAATCATGTGTTTCGCTTGGATTTGAAGATAACTCGTTTGTTTGACATGCAGTTGAAGCTAAATCATGTATATCACAAGTATTTGAAGCTAAACCATTTGTTTCGCGTGGATTTGAAACTAAACCTTCTACTTCGCATTGATTTGAAACTAAATCATGAGTTTCGCTTGGATTTGAGGCTAACTCGTTTGTTTCGTATGCAGTTGAAGCTAAGTCATGTCTATCACAAGTATTTGAAGCTAAACCATTTGATCCGCAGGGATTTGTAGCTAAGCCTTCTACTTCGATATGATGTGAAGCAAAATCATGTGTACTGCTTGGATTTGAAGCTAACTCGTTTCTTTCGCTTGCACTTGATGCTGAATCATGTATATCAGAAGTATTTGAAGCTAAACCATTTGATCCGCATGGATTTGTAGCTAAGCCTTCTACTTCGCATTGATTTGAAGCCAAATCATGTGTTTCGCATGGATTTGAAGCTAACTCGTTTGTTTCACATGCCGTTGAAGCTAAATCATGTATATCACAAGTATTTGAAGCTATACCATTTGTTTCGCATGCAGTTGAAGCTAAATCATGTATGTCACAAGTATTTGTAGCTAAACCATTTGATTGGCATGAATATTAAGGTGAACCATTTGTTTCGAATGAATGTGAAACTAAATCGTGTGTTCCGAATGGATTTGAAGCTAACACGTTTGTTTTGCATGCATTTGTAGCTAAATCATGTATATCACAAATATTTGAAGCTAAATCATTCGATTCGAATGGATTAGATGCTAAGCCTTCTACTTCGCATTGATTTTAAGCTAGATCATGTGTTTCGAATGGATTTGAAGCTAACACGTTTGTTTTGCATGCATTTGAAGCTAAATCATGTATATCACAAATATTTGAAGGTGAATCATTCGATTCGCATGGATTTGAAGCTAATCCTTCTACTTCGCATTGATTTTAAGCTAAATCATGTGTTTCGGGTGGTTTTGAAGTTAACTCGTTTGTTGCACATGCAGTTGAAGCTAAATCATGAATAAAACTAGTATTTGAAGCTAAACCATTTGTTTGGCGTGGATTTCGAGCTAAGCCTTCTACTTCGCATAGATTTGAAGCTAGATAATGTGTTTCGCATGGTTATGAAGCCAACTCGTTTGTTTCGCATGCAGTTGAAGCTAAATCATGTATATCACAAGTATTTGAAGTTAAACCATTTGTATCGCATGGATTCGAAGATCAGCCTTCTACTTCGCATTGATTTGAATGTAGATGATGTGTTTGGCATGGATTTGAAGCTAACTCGTTTGTTTCACATGCAGTTGAAGCTAAATCATGTATATCACAAGTATTTGAAGCTAAACCATTTGTTTCGCGTGGATTTGAGGCTAAGCCTTCTACTTCGCATTGATTTGGAGCTGAATCATGTGTTTCGCTTGGATTTGAAGATAACTCGTTTGTTTGACATGCAGTTGAAGCTAAATCATGTATATCACAAGTATTTGAAGCTAAACCATTTGTTTCGCGTGGATTTGAAGCTAAACCTTCTACTTCGCATTGATTTGAAACTAAATCATGTGTTTCGCTTGGATTTGAGGCTAACTCGTTTGTTTCGTATGCAGTTGAAGCTAAGTCATGTCTATCACAAGTATTTGAAGCTAAACCATTTGATCCGCAGGGATTTGTAGCTAAGCCTTCTACTTCGATATGATGTGAAGCAAAATCATGTGTACTGCTTGGATTTGAAGCTAACTCGTTTCTTTCGCTTGCACTTGATGCTGAATCATGTATATCAGAAGTATTTGAAGCTAAACCATTTGATCCGCATGGATTTGTATCTAAGCCTTCTACTTCGCATTGATTTGAAGCCAAATCATGTGTTTCGCATGGATTTGAAGCTAACTCGTTTGTTTCACATGCCGTTGAAGCTAAATCATGTATATCACAAGTATTTGAAGCTATACCATTTGTTTCGCATGCAGTTGAAGCTAAATCATGTATGTCACAAGTATTTGTAGCTAAACCATTTGATTGGCATGAATATTAAGGTGAACCATTTGTTTCGAATGAATGTGAAACTAAATCGTGTGTTCCGAATGGATTTGAAGCTAACACGTTTGTTTTGCATGCATTTGTAGCTAAATCATGTATATCACAAATATTTGAAGCTAAATCATTCGATTCGAATGGATTTGATGCTAAGCCTTCTACTTCGCATTGATTTTAAGCTAGATCATGTGTTTCGAATGGATTTGAAGCTAACACGTTTGTTTTGCATGCATTTGAAGCTAAATCATGTATATCACAAATATTTGAAGGTGAATCATTCGATTCGCATGGATTTGAAGCTAATCCTTCTACTTCGCATTGATTTTAAGCTAAATCATGTGTTTCGGGTGGTTTTGAAGTTAACTCGTTTGTTGCACATGCAGTTGAAGCTAAATCATGAATAAAACTAGTATTTGAAGCTAAACCATTTGTTTGGCGTGGATTTCGAGCTAAGCCTTCTACTTCGCATAGATTTGAAGCTAGATAATGTGTTTCGCATGGTTATGAAGCCAACTCGTTTGTTTCGCATGCAGTTGAAGCTAAATCATGTATATCACAAGTATTTGAAGTTAAACCATTTGTATCGCATGGATTCGAAGATCAGCCTTCTACTTCGCATTGATTTGAATGTAGATGATGTGTTTGGCATGGATTTGAAGCTAACTCGTTTGTTTCACATGCAGTTGAAGCTAAATCATGTATATCACAAGTATTTGAAGCTAAACCATTTGTTTCGCGTGGATTTGAGGCTAAGCCTTCTACTTCGCATTGATTTGGAGCTGAATCATGTGTTTCGCTTGGATTTGAAGATAACTCGTTTGTTTGACATGCAGTTGAAGCTAAATCATGTATATCACAAGTATTAGAAGCTATACCATTTGTTTCGCATGGATTTGAAGCTAAGCCTGCTACTTCGCATTGATTTGAAGCTGAATTATGTGTTTCGCTTGGATTTGAAGCTAACTCGTTTGTTTCGCATGCAGTTGAAGCTAAATCATGTATATCACAAGTATTTGAAACTGAAGCATTTGTTTCTCATGTATTTGAAGCTAAGCCTTCCACTTCGCATCGATTTGAAGCTAAATCATGTGATTCGCCTGGATTTGAAGCTAACTTGTTTGTTTCGCATGCAGTTGAAACTAAATCGTGTATATCACAAGTATTAGAAGCTAAACCATATGATTCTCATGTATTTGAAGCTAAGCCTTCCAATTCGCATTGATTTGAAGCTAAATCATGTGATTCGCATGGATTTGAAGCTAACTCCATTGCTTCGCGTGCATTTGAAGCCATATCACATATATCGCAATCATCTGAAGATAAATCATTTGTTTCTCTTGTATTTGAAGCTAAACCACTTGTTTCGCATGAATATTATGCTAAACCATGTGTTTCGAATGAATTTGAAGCTAAATCATGTGTTTCGCTTGGATTTGAAGCTAACTCGTTTGTTTCGCATGCAGTTGAAGCCAAATCATGTATATCACAAATATTTGAAGCTATACCATTTGTTTCGCATGGATTTGAAGCTAAGCCTTCTACTTCGCATTGATTTGAAGCTGAATCATATGTTTCGCTTGGATTTGAAGCTAACTCGTTTGTTTCGCATGCAGTTGAAACTAAATCATGTATGTCACAAGTATTTGTAGCTAAACCATTTGATTCGCATGAATATTAAGGTGAACCATGTTTTTCGAATGAATGTGAAACTAAATCGTGTGTTTCGAATGGATTTGAAGCTAACACGTTTGTTTTGCATGCAGTTGAAGCGAAGTCAAGTATATCACTAGTATTTGAAACTAAAGCATTCGATACGCCTGGATTTGAAACTAAGGCTTCTACTTCGAATTGATTTGAAGCTGAATCCTGTGTTTCGCTTTAAATCGAAGCTAGCTCGTTTGTTTCACATGCAATTGATGATAAATCATGTATAAAACAAGTATTTGAAACAAGCCTATTCGCTTCGCATGGTTTCTTCTACTTGGCATTGATTTGAAGCTAAATCATGTGTTTCGCATGGATTTGAAGCTGAACCATTTATTTCGCATGAATATTAAGCTAAACCATCTGTTTCGAATGAATTTGGAGCTAAATCATGTATATCACGAGTATTTGAAGCTAACCAATTTGCTTCGCATGGATTCGAAGATAACTCTCCTGCTTCGCATTGGTTTGAAGCTAAGTCATGTGTTTCTCACGGATTTGAAACTAACTCGTCTGTTTCGCATGCAGTTGAAGCTAAATCATGTATATCATAAGTATTTGAAGCTAAACCATTTGCTTCGCAGGGATTCGAAGATATGTCTCCTATTTCGCATTGATTTGAAGCTAAATCATGTGTTTCGCATGGATTTGTATCTGAACCAATTGCTTCGCATGAATATTAAGCTAAACCATCTGTTTCGAATGAATTTGATGATAAATCATTTATATCACAAGTATTTGAAGCTAAACCGTTTGTTTCGCATGGATTCGAAGATCAGCCTTCTACTTCGCATTGATTCGAAGCTAAATCATGTGTATCGATTGGATTAGAATCTATCTCGATTGTTTCGCATGCAGTTGAAGCTAAATCATGTATATCACAAGTATTTGAAGCTAATCCATTTGTATCGCATGGATTCGGAGATCAGCCTTCTACTTCGCATTGATTTGAATGTAAATGATGTTTTTGGCATAGATTAGAAGTTAACTCGTTTGTTTCGCATGCAGTTGAAGCTAAATCATTTATATCACAAGTATTTGAAGCTAAACCATTTGTTTCGTATGGATTTGAAGCTAAAACATGTGTTACGCTTGAATTTCGAACTAACACGTTTGTTTCACGCGCAGTTGAAGCTCACTCATCTATGTCACAAGCATTTGAAGCAGAACCATTTGTTTCTTGTATTAGTGATGCAAAGCCTTACACTTCGCATTGATTTGAAGCTAAATCATGTATTCCACATGGATATCAAGCTACCTCGTTTGTTTCGCATGCAGTTGAAGCTAAATCATGCATATCACAAGTATTTGATGCTAAACCATTTGCTTCGCATGGATTCGAAGATAAGCCTTCTACTTCGCATTGATTTGAAGCTAAATCATGTGTTTCGCATGAATATTAAGCTAAACCATGTGTTTCGAATGAATTTGAATCTGAATCATCTGTTTCGCATGTATTTGATGCTAACTCGTTTGTTTCACCTGCATTAGAAGGTATATCATGTATATCACAAGTATTTGAAGCTAAACCATTTCTCTCGCATGGATTTGAAGCTAAGCCTTCTACTTCGCATTGATTTGAAACTAAATCATGTGATTCGCATGGATATGAAGCTAACTCCTTTGTTGCGCATGCAGTTGAAGCTAAATCATGTATATCACAAGTATTTGAAGCTAAACAATTTGTTTCGCATGTTTTTGAAGCTAAGCCTTCTACTTCGCATTGATTTGAAGCTGTGTCATGTGTTTCGCTTGGATTTGAAGCTAACTCGTTTGTTTCGCATGCAGTTGAAGCTAAATCATGTATATCGCAAGTATTTGAAGCTAAACCATTTGTTTCGCGTGGATTTGAAGCTAAGCCTTCTACTTCACATTGATTTGAAGCTGAATCATGTCTTTCGCTTGAATTTGAAGCTAACTCGTCTGTTTCGCAAGCTGTTGAAGCTAAATCATGTATATCATAAGTATTTGAAGCGAAACCAATTGCTTCGCAGGGATTCGAAAATAAGTCTTCTATTTCGCATTGATTTGAAGCTAAATCATGTGTTTCGCATGGCTTTGAAGCTGAGCCTAATACTTCGCATTGATTTGAAGCTGAATCATGTCTTTCCTTTGAATTTGAAGCTAACACGTTTGTTGCACATGCAATTGATGCTAACACATGTATATCACTAGTATTTGAGGGTGAGCCATTTGTTTCGCATGAATATTAAGCTAAACCATGTGGATCGAATGAATTTGAAGCTAAATCATGTGTTTCGCATGGAATTGAAGCTAACTCGTTTGTTTCGCATGCAGTTGAAGCTAAATCATGTATATCGCAAGTATTTGAAGCTAAACCATTTGTTTCGCGTGGATTTGAAGCTAAGCCTTCTACTTCACATTGATTTCAAGCTGAATCATGTCTTTTGCTTGAATTTGAAGCAAACTCGTTTGTTTCGCATGCAGTTGAAGCTAAATCATGTATATCACAAGTATTGGAAGCTATACCATTTGTTTCGCTTTGATTTGAAGCTAAGCCTTCTACTTCGCATTGATTTGGAGCTGAATCATGTGTTTCGCTTGGATTTGAAGATAACTCGTTTGTTTCGCATGCAGTTGAAGTTAAATCATGTATATCACAGGTATTTGAATGTAAACCATTTGTTTCGTATGGATTTGAAGCTAAGCCTTCTACTTCGCATTGATTTGAAGCTGAATCATGTGTTTCGCTTGGATTTGAAGCTGAGCCTAATACTTCGCATTGATTTGAAGCTGAATCATGTGTTTCGCTTGGATTTGATGCTAACTCGTTTGCTTCGCATGCAGTTGAAGCTAAATCATGTATATCACTAGTATTTGAAGCTAAACCATTTGTTTCGCATAGATTTCAAGCTAAGCCTTCTACTTCGCATTGATGTGAAGCTAAATCATGTGTTTCGCTTGGATTTGAAGCTAACTCGTTTCTTTCGAGTGCACTTGATGCTGAATCATGTATATCACAAGTATTTGAAGCTAAACCATTTGATCCGCATGGATTTGTATCTAAGCCTTCTACTTCGCATTGATGTGAAGCTAAAGCATGTGTTTCGCTTGGATTTGAAGCTAACTCGTTTGTTTCGCATGCAGTTGAAGCTAAATCATGTTTACCACAATTTTTTGAAGCTAAACCATTTGTTTCGCGTGGATTTGAAGCTAAGCCTTCTACTTCGCATTCATTTGAAGCTAAATCATGTGTTTCGCATGGATTTGAAGCTAACTCGTTTGTTTCACTTGCCGTTGAAGCTAAATCATGTATATCACAAGTATTTGAAGCTATACCATTTGTTTCGCATGGATTTGAAACTAAGCCTGCTACTTCGCATTGATTTGAAACTGAATTATGTCTTTCGCTTGGATTTGAAGCTAACTCGTTTGTTTCGCATGCAGTTGAAGCTAAATCATGTATATCACAAGTATTGGAAGCTATACCATTTGTTTCGCATTGATTTGAAGCTAAGCCTTCTACTACGCATTGATTTGGAGCTGAATCGTGTGTTTCGAATGGATTTGAAGCTAACACGTTTGTTTTGCATGCAGTTGAAGCTGAATCATGTATATCACAAGTATTTGAAGCTGAACCATTTGACTTCTATGGATTTGAAGCTAAGCCTTCTACTTCGCATTGATTTGAAGCTAAATCATGTGTCTCGCATGAATTTAAAGCTAACTCGTTTTTTTCGCCTGCATTTGAAGCTAAATCATGTATATCACAAATATTTGAAGCTAAATCATTCGATTCGCATGGATTTGAAGCTAAGCCTTCTACTTCTCATTGATTTTATGCTAAATCATGTGTTTCGCATGGATTTGAATCTAACTCGTTTGTTTCACATGCAGTTGAAGCTAAATCATGTATATCACAAGTATTTGAAGCTATACCATTTGTTTCGCATGTAGTTGAAGCTAAATCATGTATGTCACAAGTATTTGTAGCTAAACCATTTGATAGGCATGAATATTAAGGTGAACCATTTGTTTCGAATGAATGTGAAACTAAATCGTGTGTTCCGAATGGATTTGAAGCTAACACGTTTATTTTGCATGCATTTGTAGCTAAATCATGTATATCACAAATATTTGAATCTAAATCATTCGATTCGAATGGATTTGATGCTAAGCCTTCTACTTCGCATTGATTCTAAGCTAGATCATGTGTTTCGAATGGATTTGAAGCTAACAAGTTTGTTTTGCATGCATTTGAAGCTAAATCATGTATATCACAAATATTTGAAGCTGAATCATTCGATTCGCATGGATTTGAAGCTAATCCTTCTACTTCGCATTGATTTTAAGCTAAATCATATGTTTCGGGTAGTTTTGAAGTTAACTCGTTTGTTGCACATGCAGTTGAAGCTAAATCATGTATAAAACTAGTATTTGAAGCTAAACCATTTGTTTGGCGTGGATTTCGAGCTAAGCCTTCTACTTCGCATAGATTTGAAGCTAGATAATGTGTTTCGCATGGTTATGAAGCCAACTCGTTTGTTTCGCTTGCAGTTTAAGCTAAATCATGTATATCACAAGTATTTGTAGCTAAACCATTCGATTCGCAGGGATTTGAAGCTAAGCCTTCTACTTCGCTTTGATTTGGAGCTAAATCATGTGTTTCGCATGAATTTAAATCTAACTCGTTTTTTTCGCCTGCATTTGAAGCTAAATCATGTATATCACAAATATTTGAAGCTAAATCATTCGATTCGCATGGATTTGAAGCTAAGCCTTCTACTTCGTATTGATATTAAGCTAAATCATGTGTTTCGCAAGGAATTGAAGCTAACACGTTTGTTTTGAATGCAGTTGAAGCTGAATCATGTATTTCACAAGTATTTGAAGCTATACCATCTGTTTCGCATTGATTTGAAGCTAAATCATGTGTTTCGCTTGAGTTTGAAGTTAACACGTCTGTTTCACATGTAGTTGAAGCTAAATCATGTATATCACAGGTATTTGAATGTAAACCATTTGTTTCGCATGGATTTGAAGCTAAGCCTTCTACTTCGCATTGATTTGAAGCTGAATCATGTGTTTCGTTTGGATTAGAAGCTAACTCGTTTGTTTCACATGCAGTTGAAGCTAAATCATGTATATCACAGGTATTTGAAGCATAACCATTTGTTTCGCATGGTTTTGAAGCTGAGCCTTCTACTTCGCATTGATTTGAAGCTGAATCATGTGTTTCGCTTGGATTTGAAGCTAACTCGTTTGTTTCTCATGCAGTTGGAGCTAAATCATGTATGTCACAAGTATTTGTAGCTAAACCATTTGTTTCGATTGGATTTGAAGCTAAACCTTCTACTTCGCATTGATTTGAAGATAAATCGTGTGTTTCGAATGGATTTGAAGCTAACACGTTTGTTTTGCATGCAGTTGAAGCTGAATCATGTATATCACAAGTATTTTAAGCTGAACCATTTGACTTCTATGGATTTGAAGCTAAGCCTTCTACTTCGCATTGATTTGAAGCTAAATCATGTGTCTCGCATGAATTTAAAGCTAACTCGTTTTTTTCGCCTGCATTTGAAGCTAAATCATGTATATCACAAATATTTGAAGCTAAATCATTCGATTCGCATGGATTTGAAGCTAAGCCTTCTACTTCTCATTGATTTTATGCTAAATCATGTGTTTCGCATGGATTTGAAGCTAACTCGTTTGTTTCACATGCAGTTGAAGCTAAATCATGTATATCACAAGTATTTGAAGCTATACCATTTGTTTCGCATGCAGTTGAAGCTAAATCATGTATGTCACAAGTATTTGTAGCTAAACTATTTGATTGGCATGAATATTAAGGTGAACCATTTGTTTCGAATGAATGTGAAACTAAATCGTGTGTTCCGAATGGATTTGAAGCTAACACGTTTGTTTTGCATGCATTTGTAGCTAAATCATGTATATCACAAATATTTGAAGCTAAATCATTCGATTCGAATGGATTTGATGCTAAGCCTTCTACTTCGCATTGATTTTAAGCTAAATCATGTGTTTCGGGTGGTTTTGAAGTTAACTCGTTTGTTGCACATGCAGTTGAAGCTAAATCATGTATAAAACTAGTATTTGAAGCTAAACCATTTGTTTGGCGTGGATTTCGAGCTAAGCCTTCTACTTCGCATAGATATGAAGCTAGATAATGTGTTTCGCATGGTTATGAAGCCAACTCGTTTGTTTCGCATGCAGTTGAAGCTAAATCATGTATATCACAAGTATTTGAAGCTAAACCATTTGTATCGCATGGATTCGAAGATCAGCCTTCTACTTCGCATTGATTTGAATGTAAATGATGTGTTTGGCATGGATTTGAAGCTAACTCGTTTGTTTCACATTCAGTTGAAGCTAAATCATGTATATCACAAGTATTTGAAGCTATACCATTTGTTTCGCATGGATTTGAAGCTAAGCCTGCTACTTCGCATTGATTTGAAGCTGAATTATGTGTTTCGCTTGGATTTGAAGCTAACTCGTTTGTTTCGCATGCAGTTGAAGCTAAATCATGTATATCACAAGTATTTGAAGCTAAACCATTTGTTTCGCGTGGATTTGAGGCTAAGCCTACTACTTCGCATTGATTTGGAGCTGAATCATGTGTTTCGCTTGGATTTGAAGATAACTCGTTTGTTTGACATGCAGTTGAAGCTAAATCATGTATATCACAAGTATTTGAAGCTAAACCATTTGTTTCGCGTGGATTTGAAGCTAAGCCTTCTACTTCGCATTCATTTGAAGCTAAATCATGTGTTTCGCATGGATTTGAAGCTAACTCGTTTGTTTCACTTGCCGTTGAAGCTAAATCATGTATATCACAAGTATTTGAAGCTGAACCATTTGACTTCTATGGATTTGAAGCTAAGCCTTCTACTTCGCATTGATTTGAAGCTAAATCATGTGTCTCGCATGAATTTAAAGCTAACTCGTTTTTTTCGCCTGCATTTGAAGCTAAATCATGTATATCACAAATATTTGAAGCTATACCATTTGTTTCGCATTGATTTGAAGCTAAGCCTTCTACTTCGCATTGATTTGGAGCTGAATCGTGTGTTTCGAATGGATTTGAAGCTAACACGTTTGTTTTGCATGCAGTTGAAGCTGAATCATGTATATCACAAGTATTTGAAGCTGAACCATTTGACTTCTATGGATTTGAAGCTAAGCCTTCTACTTCGCATTGATTTGAAGCTAAATCATGTGTCTCGCATGAATTTAAAGCTAACTCGTTTTTTTCGCCTGCATTTGAAGCTAAATCATGTATATCACAAATATTTGAAGCTAAATCATTCGATTCGCATGGATTTGAAGCTAAGCCTTCTACTTCGCATTGATTTTATACTAAATCATGTGTTTCGCTTGGATTTGAAGCTAACTCGTTTGTTTCGCATGCAGTTGAAGCTAAATCATGTATGTCACTTGTATTTGAAGCTAAACCATTTGTTTCGCGTGGATTTGAAGCTAAGCCTTCTACTTCGCATTGATTTGAAGCTAAATCATGTGTTTCGCATGGATTTGAAGCTAACTCGTTTGTTTCACTTGCCGTTGAAGCTAAATAATGTATATCACAAGTATTTGAAGCTATACCATTTGTTTCGCATGGATATGAAGCTAAGCCTGCTACTTCGCATTGATTTGAAACTGAATTATGTCTTTCGCTTGGATTTGAAGCTAACTCGTTTGTTTCGCATGCAGTTGAAGCTAAATCATGTATATCACAAGTATTGGAAGCTATACCATTTGTTTCGCATTGATTTGAAGCTAAGCTTTCTACTTCGCATTGATTTGGAGCTGAATCATGTGTTTCGCTTGGATTTGAAGCTAACTCGTTTGTTTCGCATGCAGTTGAAGCTAAATCATGTATGTCACAAGTAATTGAAGCGAACCATTCGTTACGCATAGATTTGAAGCTAAGCTTTCTACTTCGCATTGATTTGACGCTGAATCATGTGTTTCGCTTGGATTTGAATATAACTCGTTTGTTTGGCAAGCTGTTGAAGCTAAATCATGTATTTCACAAGTATTTGAAGCTATACCATCTGTTTCGCATTGATTTGAAGCTAAGCCTTCTACTTCGCATTGATTTGGAGCTGAATCATGTGTTTCGCTTGGATTTGAAGATAACTCGTTTGTTTCGCATGCCGTTGAAGTTAAATCATGTATATCACAAGTATTTGAAGCTAAACCATTTGTTTCGATTGGATTTGAAGCTAAACCTTCTACTCCGCATTGATTTGAAGCTAAATCGTTTGTATCGAATGGATTTGAAGCTAACACGTTTGTTTTGCATGCAGTTGAAGCTGAATCATGTATATCACAAGTATTTGAAGCTGAACCATTTGACTTCTATAGATTTGAAGCTAAGCCTTCTACTTCTCATTGATTTGGAGCTAAATCATGTGCCTCGCATGAATTTAAAGCTAACTCGTTTTTTTCGCCTGCATTTGAAGCTAAATCATGTATATCACAAATATTTGAAGCTAAATCATTCGATTCGCATGGATTTGAAGATAAGCCTTCTACTTCGCATTGATTTTATGCTAAATCATGTGTTTCGCATGGATTTGAGCCTAACTCGTTTGTTTCACATGCAGTTGAAGCTAAATCATGTATATCACAAGTATTTGAAGCTATACCATTTGTTTCGCATGGATTTGTAGCTAAGCCTGCTACTTCGCATTGATTTGAAACTGAATTATGTCTTTCGCTTGGATTTGAAGCTGACTCGTTTGTTTCGCATGCAGTTGAAGCTAAATCATGTATATCACAAGTATTGGAAGCTATACCATTTGTTTCGCTTTGATTTGAAGCTAAGCCTTCTACTTCGCATTGATTTGGAGCTGAATCATGTGTTTCGCTTGGATTTGAAGATAACTCGTTTGTTTCGCATGCAGTTGAAGTTAAATCATGTATATCACAGGTATTTGAATGTAAACCATTTGTTTCGTATGGATTTGAAGCTAAGCCTTCTACTTCGCATTGATTTGAAGCTGAATCATGTGTTTCGTTTGGATTAGAAGCTAACTCGTTTGTTTCTCATGCAGTTGAAGCTAAATCATGTATATCACAGGTATTTGAAGCATAACCATTTGTTTCGCATGGATTTGAAGCTAAGCTTTCAACTTCGCATTGATTTGACGCTTAATCATGTGTTTCGCTTGGAATTGAAGCTAACTCGTTTGTTTCGCATGCAGTTGAAGCTAAATCATGTATGTCACAAGTAATTGAAGCGAACCATTCGTTACGCATGGATTTGATGCTAAGCCTTCTACTTCGCATTGATTTGGAGCTGAATCATGTGTTTCGCTTGGATTTGAAGATAACTCGTTTGTTTCGCATGCAGTTGAAGCTAAATCATGTATGTAACAAGTAATTGAAGCGAACCATTCGTTACGCATGGATTTGAAGCTAAGCTTTCTACTTCGCATTGATTTGACGCTGAATCATGTGTTTCGCTTGGATTTGAATATAACTCGTTTGTTTCGCATGCAGTTGAAGCTAAATCATGTATTTCACAAGTATTTGAAGCTATACCATTTGTTTCGCATGGATTTGAAGCTAAGCCTGCTACTTCGCATTGATTTGAAACTGAATTATGTGTTTCGCTTGGATTTGAAGCTAACTCGTTTGTTTCGCATGCAGTTGAAGCTAAATCATGTATATCACAAGTATTTGAAGCTAAACCATTTGTTTCGCGTGGATTTGAGGCTAAGCCTTCTACTTCGCATTGATTTGGAGCTGAATCATGTGTTTCGCTTGGATTTGAAGATAACTCGTTTGTTTCGCATGCAGTTGAAGCTAAATCATGTATATCACAGGTATTTGAAGCATAACCATTTGTTTCGCATGGATTTGAAGCTAAGCTTTCTACTTCGCATTGATTTGACGCTGAATCATGTGTTTCGCTTGGATTTGAATATAACTCGTTTGTTTCGCATGCTGTTGAAGCTAAATCATGTATTTCACAAGTAATTGAAGCGAACCATTCGTTACGCATGAATTTGAAGCTAAGCTTTCTACTTCGCATTGATTTGACGCTGAATCATGTGTTTCGCTTGGATTTGAATATAACTCGTTTGTTTCGCATGCTGTTGAAGCTAAATCATGTATTTCACAAGTACTTGAAGCTAAGGCATTTGTTTCGCATAGATTTGAAGCTAAGCTTTCTACTTCGCATTGATGTGAAGCTAAATCATTTGTTTCGCTTGGAATTGATGCTAACTCGTTTGTTTCGCATGCAGTTGAAGCTAAATCATGTAGATCACAAGTACTTGAAGCTAAGCCATTTGTTTCGCATAGATTTGAAGCTAAGCCTTCTACTTCGCATTGATGTGAAGCTAAAGCATGTGTTTCGCTTGGATTTGAAGCTAACTCGTTTGTTTCGCATGCAGTTGAAGCTAAATCATGTATATCACAAGTATTTGAAGCTAAACCATTTGTTTGGCGTGGATTTCAAGCTAAGCCTTCTACTTCGCATAGATTTGAAGCTAGATAATGTGTTTCGCATGGATATGAAGCCAACTCGTTTGTTTCGCATGCCGTTGAAGTTAAATCATGTATATCACAAGTATTTGAAGCTGAACCATTTGACTTCTATGGATTTGAAGCTAAGCCTTCTACTTCGCATTGATTTGGAGCTAAATCATGTGTCTCGCATGAATTTAAAGCTAACTCGTTTTTTTCGCCTGCATTTGAAGCTATATCATGTATATCACAAATATTTGAAGCTAAATCATTCGATTCGCATGGATTTGAAGCTAAGCCTTCTACTTCGCATTGATTTTATGCTAAATCATGTGTTTCGCGTGGATTTGAAGCTAACTCGTTTGTTTCACATGCAGTTGAAGCTAAATCATGTATATCACAAGTATTTGAAGCTATACCATTTGTTTCGCATGCAGTTGAAGCTAAATCATGTATGTCACAAGTATTTGTAGCTAAACTATTTGATTGGCATGAATATTAAGGTGATCCATTTGTTTCGAATGAATGTGAAACTAAATCGTGTGTTCCGAATGGATTTGAAGCTAACACGTTTGTTTTGCATGCATTTGTAGCTAAATCATATATATCACAAATATTTGAAGCTAAATCATTCGATTCGAATGGATTTGGTGCTAAGCCTTCTACTTCGCATTGATTTTAAGCTAGATCATGTGTTTCGAATGGATTTGAAGCTAACAAGTTTGTTTTGCATGCATTTGAAGCTAAATCATGTATATCACAAATATTTGAAGCTGAATCATTCGATTCGCATGGATTTGAAGCTAATCCTTCTACTTCGCATTGATTTTAAGCTAAATCATGTGTTTCGGGTGGTTTTGAAGTTAACTCGTTTGTTGCACATGCAGTTGAAGCTAAATCATGTATAAAACTAGTATTTGAAGCTAAACCATTTGTTTGGCGTGGATTTCGAGCTAAGCCTTCTACTTCGCATAGATTTGAAGCTAGATAATGTGTTTCGCATGGTTATGAAGCCAACTCGTTTGTTTCGCATGCAGTTGAAGCTAAATCATGTATATCACAAGTATTTGAAGCTAAACCATTTGTATCGCATGGATTCGAAGATCAGCCTTCTACTTCGCATTGATTTGAATGTAAATGATGTGTTTGGCATGGATTTGAAGCTAACTCGTTTGTTTCACATGCAGTTGAAGCTAAATCATGTATATCACAAGTATTTGAAGCTATACCATTTGTTTCGCATGGATTTGAAGCTAAGCCTGCTACTTCGCATTGATTTGAAGCTGAATTATGTGTTTCGCTTGGATTTGAAGCTAACTCGTTTGTTTCGCATGCAGTTGAAGCTAAATCATGTATATCACAAGTATTTGAAGCTAAACCATTTGTTTCGCGTGGATTTGAGGCTAAGCCTTCTACTTCGCATTGATTTGGAGCTGAATCATGTGTTTCGCTTGGATTTGAAGATAACTCGTTTGTTTGGCATGCAGTTGAAGCTAAATCCTGTATATCACAAGTATTTGAAGCTAAACCATTTGTTTCGCGTGGATTTGAAGCTAAGCCTTCTACTTCGCATTGATTTGAAGCTAAATCATGTGTTTCGCATGGATTTGAAGCTAACTCGTTTGTGTCACTTGCCGTTGAAGCTAAATCATGTATATCACAGGTATTTGAAGCATAACCATTTGTTTCGCATGGATTTGAAGCTAAGCTTTCTACTTCGCATTGATTTGACGCTCAATCATGTGTTTCGCTTGGAATTGAAGCTAACTCGTTTGTTTCGCATGCAGTTGAAGCTAAATCATGTATATCACAAGTATTGGAAGCTATACCATTTGTTTCCCATTGATTTGAAGCTAAGCCTTCTACTACGCATTGATTTGGAGCTGAATCATGTGTTTCGCTTGGATTTGAAGATAACTCGTTTGTTTCGCATGCAGTTGAAGTTAAATCATGTATATCACAGGTATTTGAATGTAAAACATTTGTTTCGTATGGATTTGAAGCTAAGCCTTCTACTTCGCATTGATTTGAAGCTGAATCATGTGTTTCGTTTGGATTAGAAGCTAACTCGTTTGTTTCTCATGCAGTTGAAGCTAAATCATGTATATCACAGGTATTTGAAGCATAACCATTTGTTTCGCATGGATTTGAAGCTAAGCTTTCTACTTCGCATTGATGTGAAGCTAAATCATTTGTTTCGCTTGGAATTGATGCTAACTCGTTTGTTTCGCATGCAGTTGAAGCTAAATCATGTAGATCACAAGTACTTGAAGCTAAGCCATTTGTTTCGCATAGATTTGAAGCTAAGCCTTCTACTTCGCATTGATGTGAAGCTAAAGCATGTGTTTCGCTTGGATTTGAAGCTAACTCGTTTGTTTCGCATGCAGTTGAAGCTAAATCATGTATATCACAAGTATTTGAAGCTAAACCATTTGTTTGGCGTGGATTTCAAGCTAAGCCTTCTACTTCGCATAGATTTGAAGCTAGATAATGTGTTTCGCATGGATATGAAGCCAACTCGTTTGTTTCGCATGCCGTTGAAGTTAAATCATGTATATCACAAGTATTTGAAGCTGAACCATTTGACTTCTATGGATTTGAAGCTAAGCCTTCTACTTCGCATTGATTTGGAGCTAAATCATGTGTCTCGCATGAATTTAAAGCTAACTCGTTTTTTTCGCCTGCATTTGAAGCTATATCATGTATATCACAAATATTTGAAGCTAAATCATTCGATTCGCATGGATTTGAAGCTAAGCCTTCTACTTCGCATTGATTTTATGCTAAATCATGTGTTTCGCGTGGATTTGAAGCTAACTCGTTTGTTTCACATGCAGTTGAAGCTAAATCATGTATATCACAAGTATTTGAAGCTATACCATTTGTTTCGCATGCAGTTGAAGCTAAATCATGTATGTCACAAGTATTTGTAGCTAAACTATTTGATTGGCATGAATATTAAGGTGATCCATTTGTTTCGAATGAATGTGAAACTAAATCGTGTGTTCCGAATGGATTTGAAGCTAACACGTTTGTTTTGCATGCATTTGTAGCTAAATCATATATATCACAAATATTTGAAGCTAAATCATTCGATTCGAATGGATTTGGTGCTAAGCCTTCTACTTCGCATTGATTTTAAGCTAGATCATGTGTTTCGAATGGATTTGAAGCTAACAAGTTTGTTTTGCATGCATTTGAAGCTAAATCATGTATATCACAAATATTTGAAGCTGAATCATTCGATTCGCATGGATTTGAAGCTAATCCTTCTACTTCGCATTGATTTTAAGCTAAATCATGTGTTTCGGGTGGTTTTGAAGTTAACTCGTTTGTTGCACATGCAGTTGAAGCTAAATCATGTATAAAACTAGTATTTGAAGCTAAACCATTTGTTTGGCGTGGATTTCGAGCTAAGCCTTCTACTTCGCATAGATTTGAAGCTAGATAATGTGTTTCGCATGGTTATGAAGCCAACTCGTTTGTTTCGCATGCAGTTGAAGCTAAATCATGTATATCACAAGTATTTGAAGCTAAACCATTTGTATCGCATGGATTCGAAGATCAGCCTTCTACTTCGCATTGATTTGAATGTAAATGATGTGTTTGGCATGGATTTGAAGCTAACTCGTTTGTTTCACATGCAGTTGAAGCTAAATCATGTATATCACAAGTATTTGAAGCTATACCATTTGTTTCGCATGGATTTGAAGCTAAGCCTGCTACTTCGCATTGATTTGAAGCTGAATTATGTGTTTCGCTTGGATTTGAAGCTAACTCGTTTGTTTCGCATGCAGTTGAAGCTAAATCATGTATATCACAAGTATTTGAAGCTAAACCATTTGTTTCGCGTGGATTTGAGGCTAAGCCTTCTACTTCGCATTGATTTGGAGCTGAATCATGTGTTTCGCTTGGATTTGAAGATAACTCGTTTGTTTGGCATGCAGTTGAAGCTAAATCCTGTATATCACAAGTATTTGAAGCTAAACCATTTGTTTCGCGTGGATTTGAAGCTAAGCCTTCTACTTCGCATTGATTTGAAGCTAAATCATGTGTTTCGCATGGATTTGAAGCTAACTCGTTTGTGTCACTTGCCGTTGAAGCTAAATCATGTATATCACAGGTATTTGAAGCATAACCATTTGTTTCGCATGGATTTGAAGCTAAGCTTTCTACTTCGCATTGATTTGACGCTCAATCATGTGTTTCGCTTGGAATTGAAGCTAACTCGTTTGTTTCGCATGCAGTTGAAGCTAAATCATGTATATCACAAGTATTGGAAGCTATACCATTTGTTTCCCATTGATTTGAAGCTAAGCCTTCTACTACGCATTGATTTGGAGCTGAATCATGTGTTTCGCTTGGATTTGAAGATAACTCGTTTGTTTCGCATGCAGTTGAAGTTAAATCATGTATATCACAGGTATTTGAATGTAAAACATTTGTTTCGTATGGATTTGAAGCTAAGCCTTCTACTTCGCATTGATTTGAAGCTGAATCATGTGTTTCGTTTGGATTAGAAGCTAACTCGTTTGTTTCTCATGCAGTTGAAGCTAAATCATGTATATCACAGGTATTTGAAGCATAACCATTTGTTTCGCATGGATTTGAAGCTAAGCTTTCTACTTCGCATTGATTTGACGCTCAATCATGTGTTTCGCTTGGAATTGAAGCTAACTCGTTTGTTTCGCATGCAGTTGAAGCTAAATCATGTATTTCACAAGTATTTGAAGCTATACCATCTGTTTCGCATTGATTTGAAGCTAAGCCTTCTACTTCGCATTGATTTGGAGCTGAATCATGTGTTTCGCTTGGATTTGAAGATAACTCGTTTGTTTCGCATGCAGTTGAAGCTAAATCATGTATGTCACAAGTAATTGAAGCGAACCATTCGTTACGCATGGATTTGAAGCTAAGCTTTCTACTTCGCATTGATTTGACGCTGAATCATGTGTTTCGCTTGGATTTGAATATAACTCGTTTGTTTCGCATGCAGTTGAAGCTAAATCATGTTTTTCACAAGTATTTGAAGCTATACCATTTGTTTCGCATGGATTTGAAGCTAAGCCTGCTACTTCGCATTGATTTGAAGCTGAATTATGTGTTTCGCTTGGATTTGAAGCTAACTCGTTTGTTTCGCATGCAGTTGAAGCTAAATCATGTATATCACAAGTATTTGAAGCTGAACCATTTGACTTCTATGGATTTGAAGCTAAGCCTTCTACTTCGCATTGATTTTATGCTAAGTCATGTGTTTCGCATGGATTTGAAGCTAACTCGTTTGTTTCACATGCAGTTGAAGCTAAATCATGTATATCACAAGTATTTGAAGCTAAACCATATGTTTCGCGTGGATTTGAGGCTAAGCCTTCTACTTCGCATTGATTTGGAGCTGAATCATGTGTTTCGCTTGGATTTGAAGATAACTCGTTTGTTTGACATGCAGTTGAAGCTAAATCATGTATATCACAAGTATTTGAAGCTAAACCATTTGTTTCGCGTGGATTTGAAGCTAAGCCTTCTACTTCGCATTGATTTGAAGCTAAATCATGTGTTTCGCATGGATTTGAAGCTAACTCGTTTGTTTCGCATGCCGTTGAAGTTAAATCATGTATATCACAAGTATTTGAAGCTAAACCATTTGTTTCGATTGGATTTGAAGCTAAACCTTCTACTTTGCATTGATTTGAAGATAAAACGTGTGTTTCGAATGGATTTGAAGCTAACACGTTTGTTTTGCATGCAGTTGAAGCTGAATCATGTATATCACAAGTATTTGAAGCTGAACCATTTGACTTCTATGGATTTGAAGCTAAGCCTTCTACTTCGCATTGATTTTATGCTAAGTCATGTGTTTCGCATGGATTTGAAGCTATCTCGTTTGTTTCACATGCAGTTGAAGCTAAATCATGTATATCACAAGTATTTGAAGCTATACCATTTGTTTCGCATGCAGTTGAAGCTAAATCATGTATGTCACAAGTATTTGTAGCTAAACTATTGATTGGCATGAATATTCAGGTGAACCATTTGTTTCGAATGAATGTGAAACTAAATCGTGTGTTCCGAATGGATTTGAAGCTAACACGTTTGTTTTGCATGCATTTGTAGCTAAATCATGTATATCACAAATATTTGAAGCTAAATCATTCGATTCGAATGGATTTGATGCTAAGCCTTCTACTTCACATTGATTTTAAGCTAGATCATGTGTTTCGAATGGATTTGAAGCTAACAAGTTTGTTTTGCATGCATTTGAAGCTAAATCATGTATATCACAAATATTTGAAGGTGAATCATTCGATTCGCATGGATTTGAAGCTAATCCTTCTACTTCGCATTGATTTTAAGCTAAATCATGTGTTTCGGGTGGTTTTGAAGTTAACTCGTTTGTTGCACATGCAGTTGAAGCTAAATCATGTATAAAACTAGTATTTGAAGCTAAACCATTTGTTTGGCGTGGATTTCGAGCTAAGCCTTCTACTTCGTATAGATTTGAAGCTAGATAATGTGTTTCGCATGGTTATGAAGCCAACTCGTTTGTTTCGCATGCAGTTGAAGCTAAATCATGTATATCACAAGTATTTGAAGCTAAACCATTTGTATCGCATGGATTCGAAGATCAGCCTTCTACTTCGCATTGATTTGAATGTAAATGATGTGTTTGGCATGGATTTGAAGCTAACTCGTTTGTTTCACATGCAGTTGAAGCTAAATCATGTATATCACAAGTATTTGAAGCTATACCATTTGTTTCGCATGGATTTGAAGCTAAGCCTGCTACTTCGCATTGATTTGAAGCTGAATTATGTGTTTCGCTTGGATTTGAAGCTAACTCGTTTGTTTCGCATGCAGTTGAAGCTAAATCATGTATATCACAAGTATTTGAAGCTAAACCATTTGTTTCGCGTGGATTTGAGGCTAAGCCTTCTACTTCGCAATGATTTGGAGCTGAATCATGTGTTTCGCTTGGATTTGAAGATAACTCGTTTGTTTGGCATGCAGTTGAAGCTAAATCATGTATATCACAAGTATTTGAAGCTAAACCATTTGTTTCGCGTGGATTTGAAGCTAAGCCTTCTACTTCGCATTGATTTGAAGCTAAATCATGTGTTTCGCATGGATTTGAAGCTAACTCGTTTGTGTCACTTGCCGTTGAAGCTAAATCATGTATATCACAGGTATTTGAAGCATAACCATTTGTTTCGCATGGATTTGAAGCTAAGCTTTCTACTTCGCATTGATTTGACGCTCAATCATGTGTTTCGCTTGGAATTGAAGCTAACTCGTTTGTTTCGCATGCAGTTGAAGCTAAATCATGTATATCACAAGTATTGGAAGCTATACCATTTGTTTCCCATTGATTTGAAGCTAAGCCTTCTACTACGCATTGATTTGGAGCTGAATCATGTGTTTCGCTTGGATTTGAAGATAACTCGTTTGTTTCGCATGCAGTTGAAGTTAAATCATGTATATCACAGGTATTTGAATGTAAAACATTTGTTTCGTATGGATTTGAAGCTAAGCCTTCTACTTCGCATTGATTTGAAGCTGAATCATGTGTTTCGTTTGGATTAGAAGCTAACTCGTTTGTTTCTCATGCAGTTGAAGCTAAATCATGTATATCACAGGTATTTGAAGCATAACCATTTGTTTCGCATGGATTTGAAGCTAAGCTTTCTACTTCGCATTGATTTGACGCTCAATCATGTGTTTCGCTTGGAATTGAAGCTAACTCGTTTGTTTCGCATGCAGTTGAAGCTAAATCATGTATGTCACAAGTAATTGAAGCGAACCATTCGTTACGCATGGATTTGAAGCTAAGCTTTCTACTTCGCATTGATTTGACGCTGAATCATGTGTTTCGCTTGGATTTGAATATAACTCGTTTGTTTCGCATGCAGTTGAAGCTAAATCATGTATTTCACAAGTATTTGAAGCTATACCATCTGTTTCGCATTGATTTGAAGCTAAGCCTTCTACTTCGCATTGATTTGGAGCTGAATCATGTGTTTCGCTTGGATTTGAAGATAACTCGTTTGTTTCGCATGCAGTTGAAGCTAAATCATGTATGTCACAAGTAATTGAAGCGAACCATTCGTTACGCATGGATTTGAAGCTAAGCTTTCTACTTCGCATTGATTTGACGCTGAATCATGTGTTTCGCTTGGATTTGAATATAACTCGTTTGTTTCGCATGCAGTTGAAGCTAAATCATGTTTTTCACAAGTATTTGAAGCTATACCATTTGTTTCGCATGGATTTGAAGCTAAGCCTGCTACTTCGCATTGATTTGAAGCTGAATTATGTGTTTCGCTTGGATTTGAAGCTAACTCGTTTGTTTCGCATGCAGTTGAAGCTAAATCATGTATATCACAAGTATTTGAAGCTGAACCATTTGACTTCTATGGATTTGAAGCTAAGCCTTCTACTTCGCATTGATTTTATGCTAAGTCATGTGTTTCGCATGGATTTGAAGCTAACTCGTTTGTTTCACATGCAGTTGAAGCTAAATCATGTATATCACAAGTATTTGAAGCTAAACCATATGTTTCGCGTGGATTTGAGGCTAAGCCTTCTACTTCGCATTGATTTGGAGCTGAATCATGTGTTTCGCTTGGATTTGAAGCTAACTCGTTTGTTTCGCATGCCGTTGAAGTTAAATCATGTATATCACAAGTATTTGAAGCTAAACCATTTGTTTCGATTGGATTTGAAGCTAAACCTTCTACTTCGCATTGATTTGAAGATAAAACGTGTGTTTCGAATGGATTTGAAGCTAACACGTTTGTTTTGCATGCAGTTGAAGCTGAATCATGTATATCACAAGTATTTGAAGCTGAACCATTTGACTTCTATGGATTTGAAGCTAAGCCTTCTACTTCGCATTGATTTTATGCTAAGTCATGTGTTTCGCATGGATTTGAAGCTATCTCGTTTGTTTCACATGCAGTTGAAGCTAAATCATGTATATCACAAGTATTTGAAGCTATACCATTTGTTTCGCATGCAGTTGAAGCTAAATCATGTATGTCACAAGTATTTGTAGCTAAACTATTGATTGGCATGAATATTCAGGTGAACCATTTGTTTCGAATGAATGTGAAACTAAATCGTGTGTTCCGAATGGATTTGAAGCTAACACGTTTGTTTTGCATGCATTTGTAGCTAAATCATGTATATCAGAAATATTTGAAGCTAAATCATTCGATTCGAATGGATTTGATGCTAAGCCTTCTACTTCGCATTGATTTTAAGCTAGATCATGTGTTTCGAATGGATTTGAAGCTAACACGTTTGTTTTGCATGCATTTGAAGCTAAATCATGTATATCACAAATATTTGAAGGTGAATCATTCGATTCGCATGGATTTGAAGCTAATCCTTCTACTTCGCATTGATTTTAAGCTAAATCATGTGTTTCGGGTGGTTTTGAAGTTAACTCGTTTGTTGCACATGCAGTTGAAGCTAAATCATGAATAAAACTAGTATTTGAAGCTAAACCATTTGTTTGGCGTGGATTTCGAGCTAAGCCTTCTACTTCGCATAGATTTGAAGCTAGATAATGTGTTTCGCATGGTTATGAAGCCAACTCGTTTGTTTCGCATGCAGTTGAAGCTAAATCATGTATATCACAAGTATTTGAAGTTAAACCATTTGTATCGCATGGATTCGAAGATCAGCCTTCTACTTCGCATTGATTTGAATGTAGATGATGTGTTTGGCATGGATTTGAAGCTAACTCGTTTGTTTCACATGCAGTTGAAGCTAAATCATGTATATCACAAGTATTTGAAGCTATACCATTTGTTTCGCATGGATTTGAAGCTAAGCCTGCTACTTCGCATTGATTTGAAGCTGAATTATGTGTTTCGCTTGGATTTGAAGCTAACTCGTTTGTTTCGCATGCAGTTGAAGCTAAATCATGTATATCACAAGTATTTGAAGCTAAACCATTTGTTTCGCGTGGATTTGAGGCTAAGCCTTCTACTTCGCATTGATTTGGAGCTGAATCATGTGTTTCGCTTGGATTTGAAGATAACTCGTTTGTTTGGCATGCAGTTGAAGCTAAATCATGTATATCACAAGTATTTGAAGCTAAACCATTTGTTTCGCGTGGATTTGAAGCTAAGCCTTCTACTTCGCATTGATTTGAAGCTAAATCATGTGTTTCGCATGGATTTGAAGCTAACTCGTTTGTGTCACTTGCCGTTGAAGCTAAATCATGTATATCACAGGTATTTGAAGCATAACCATTTGTTTCGCATGGATTTGAAGCTAAGCTTTCTACTTCGCATTGATTTGACGCTCAATCATGTGTTTCGCTTGGAATTGAAGCTAACTCGTTTGTTTCGCATGCAGTTGAAGCTAAATCATGTATATCACAAGTATTGGAAGCTATACCATTTGTTTCCCATTGATTTGAAGCTAAGCCTTCTACTACGCATTGATTTGGAGCTGAATCATGTGTTTCGCTTGGATTTGAAGATAACTCGTTTGTTTCGCATGCAGTTGAAGTTAAATCATGTATATCACAGGTATTTGAATGTAAAACATTTGTTTCGTATGGATTTGAAGCTAAGCCTTCTACTTCGCATTGATTTGAAGCTGAATCATGTGTTTCGTTTGGATTAGAAGCTAACTCGTTTGTTTCTCATGCAGTTGAAGCTAAATCATGTATATCACAGGTATTTGAAGCATAACCATTTGTTTCGCATGGATTTGAAGCTAAGCTTTCTACTTCGCATTGATTTGACGCTCAATCATGTGTTTCGCTTGGAATTGAAGCTAACTCGTTTGTTTCGCATGCAGTTGAAGCTAAATCATGTATGTCACAAGTAATTGAAGCGAACCATTCGTTACGCATGGATTTGAAGCTAAGCTTTCTACTTCGCATTGATTTGACGCTGAATCATGTGTTTCGCTTGGATTTGAATATAACTCGTTTGTTTCGCATGCAGTTGAAGCTAAATCATGTATTTCACAAGTATTTGAAGCTATACCATCTGTTTCGCATTGATTTGAAGCTAAGCCTTCTACTTCGCATTGATTTGGAGCTGAATCATGTGTTTCGCTTGGATTTGAAGATAACTCGTTTGTTTCGCATGCAGTTGAAGCTAAATCATGTATGTCACAAGTAATTGAAGCGAACCATTCGTTACGCATGGATTTGAAGCTAAGCTTTCTACTTCGCATTGATTTGACGCTGAATCATGTGTTTCGCTTGGATTTGAATATAACTCGTTTGTTTCGCATGCAGTTGAAGCTAAATCATGTTTTTCACAAGTATTTGAAGCTATACCATTTGTTTCGCATGGATTTGAAGCTAAGCCTGCTACTTCGCATTGATTTGAAGCTGAATTATGTGTTTCGCTTGGATTTGAAGCTAACTCGTTTGTTTCGCATGCAGTTGAAGCTAAATCATGTATATCACAAGTATTTGAAGCTGAACCATTTGACTTCTATGGATTTGAAGCTAAGCCTTCTACTTCGCATTGATTTTATGCTAAGTCATGTGTTTCGCATGGATTTGAAGCTAACTCGTTTGTTTCACATGCAGTTGAAGCTAAATCATGTATATCACAAGTATTTGAAGCTAAACCATATGTTTCGCGTGGATTTGAGGCTAAGCCTTCTACTTCGCATTGATTTGGAGCTGAATCATGTGTTTCGCTTGGATTTGAAGCTAACTCGTTTGTTTCGCATGCCGTTGAAGTTAAATCATGTATATCACAAGTATTTGAAGCTAAACCATTTGTTTCGATTGGATTTGAAGCTAAACCTTCTACTTCGCATTGATTTGAAGATAAAACGTGTGTTTCGAATGGATTTGAAGCTAACACGTTTGTTTTGCATGCAGTTGAAGCTGAATCATGTATATCACAAGTATTTGAAGCTGAACCATTTGACTTCTATGGATTTGAAGCTAAGCCTTCTACTTCGCATTGATTTTATGCTAAGTCATGTGTTTCGCATGGATTTGAAGCTATCTCGTTTGTTTCACATGCAGTTGAAGCTAAATCATGTATATCACAAGTATTTGAAGCTATACCATTTGTTTCGCATGCAGTTGAAGCTAAATCATGTATGTCACAAGTATTTGTAGCTAAACTATTGATTGGCATGAATATTCAGGTGAACCATTTGTTTCGAATGAATGTGAAACTAAATCGTGTGTTCCGAATGGATTTGAAGCTAACACGTTTGTTTTGCATGCATTTGTAGCTAAATCATGTATATCAGAAATATTTGAAGCTAAATCATTCGATTCGAATGGATTTGATGCTAAGTCTTCTACTTCGCATTGATTTTAAGCTAGATCATGTGTTTCGAATGGATTTGAAGCTAACACGTTTGTTTTGCATGCATTTGAAGCTAAATCATGTATATCACAAATATTTGAAGGTGAATCATTCGATTCGCATGGATTTGAAGCTAATCCTTCTACTTCGCATTGATTTTAAGCTAAATCATGTGTTTCGGGTGGTTTTGAAGTTAACTCGTTTGTTGCACATGCAGTTGAAGCTAAATCATGAATAAAACTAGTATTTGAAGCTAAACCATTTGTTTGGCGTGGATTTCGAGCTAAGCCTTCTACTTCGCATAGATTTGAAGCTAGATAATGTGTTTCGCATGGTTATGAAGCCAACTCGTTTGTTTCGCATGCAGTTGAAGCTAAATCATGTATATCACAAGTATTTGAAGTTAAACCATTTGTATCGCATGGATTCGAAGATCAGCCTTCTACTTCGCATTGATTTGAATGTAGATGATGTGTTTGGCATGGATTTGAAGCTAACTCGTTTGTTTCACATGCAGTTGAAGCTAAATCATGTATATCACAAGTATTTGAAGCTAAACCATTTGTTTCGCGTGGATTTGAGGCTAAGCCTTCTACTTCGCATTGATTTGGAGCTGAATCATGTGTTTCGCTTGGATTTGAAGATAACTCGTTTGTTTGACATGCAGTTGAAGCTAAATCATGTATATCACAAGTATTTGAAGCTAAACCATTTGTTTCGCGTGGATTTGAAGCTAAACCTTCTACTTCGCATTGATTTGAAACTAAATCATGTGTTTCGCTTGGATTTGAGGCTAACTCGTTTGTTTCGTATGCAGTTGAAGCTAAGTCATGTCTATCACAAGTATTTGAAGCTAAACCATTTGATCCGCAGGGATTTGTAGCTAAGCCTTCTACTTCGATATGATGTGAAGCAAAATCATGTGTACTGCTTGGATTTGAAGCTAACTCGTTTCTTTCGCTTGCACTTGATGCTGAATCATGTATATCAGAAGTATTTGAAGCTAAACCATTTGATCCGCATGGATTTGTATCTAAGCCTTCTACTTCGCATTGATTTGAAGCCAAATCATGTGTTTCGCATGGATTTGAAGCTAACTCGTTTGTTTCACATGCCGTTGAAGCTAAATCATGTATATCACAAGTATTTGAAGCTATACCATTTGTTTCGCATGCAGTTGAAGCTAAATCATGTATGTCACAAGTATTTGTAGCTAAACCATTTGATTGGCATGAATATTAAGGTGAACCATTTGTTTCGAATGAATGTGAAACTAAATCGTGTGTTCCGAATGGATTTGAAGCTAACACGATTGTTTTGCATGCATTTGTAGCTAAATCATGTATATCACAAATATTTGAAGCTAAATCATTCGATTCGAATGGATTTGATGCTAAGCCTTCTACTTCGCATTGATTTTAAGCTAGATCATGTGTTTCGAATGGATTTGAAGCTAACACGTTTGTTTTGCATGCATTTGAAGCTAAATCATGTATATCACAAATATTTGAAGGTGAATCATTCGATTCGCATGGATTTGAAGCTAATCCTTCTACTTCGCATTGATTTTAAGCTAAATCATGTGTTTCGGGTGGTTTTGAAGTTAACTCGTTTGTTGCACATGCAGTTGAAGCTAAATCATGAATAAAACTAGTATTTGAAGCTAAACCATTTGTTTGGCGTGGATTTCGAGCTAAGCCTTCTACTTCGCATAGATTTGAAGCTAGATAATGTGTTTCGCATGGTTATGAAGCCAACTCGTTTGTTTCGCATGCAGTTGAAGCTAAATCATGTATATCACAAGTATTTGAAGTTAAACCATTTGTATCGCATGGATTCGAAGATCAGCCTTCTACTTCGCATTGATTTGAATGTAGATGATGTGTTTGGCATGGATTTGAAGCTAACTCGTTTGTTTCACATGCAGTTGAAGCTAAATCATGTATATCACAAGTATTTGAAGCTAAACCATTTGTTTCGCGTGGATTTGAGGCTAAGCCTTCTACTTCGCATTGATTTGGAGCTGAATCATGTGTTTCGCTTGGATTTGAAGATAACTCGATTGTTTGACATGCAGTTGAAGCTAAATCATGTATATCACAAGTATTTGAAGCTAAACCATTTGTTTCGCGTGGATTTGAAGCTAAACCTTCTACTTCGCATTGATTTGAAACTAAATCATGTGTTTCGCTTGGATTTGAGGCTAACTCGTTTGTTTCGTATGCAGTTGAAGCTAAGTCATGTCTATCACAAGTATTTGAAGCTAAACCATTTGATCCGCAGGGATTTGTAGCTAAGCCTTCTACTTCGATATGATGTGAAGCAAAATCATGTGTACTGCTTGGATTTGAAGCTAACTCGTTTCTTTCGCTTGCACTTGATGCTGAATCATGTATATCAGAAGTATTTGAAGCTAAACCATTTGATCCGCATGGATTTGTATCTAAGCCTTCTACTTCGCATTGATTTGAAGCCAAATCATGTGTTTCGCATGGATTTGAAGCTAACTCGTTTGTTTCACATGCCGTTGAAGCTAAATCATGTATATCACAAGTATTTGAAGCTATACCATTTGTTTCGCATGCAGTTGAAGCTAAATCATGTATGTCACAAGTATTTGTAGCTAAACCATTTGATTGGCATGAATATTAAGGTGAACCATTTGTTTCGAATGAATGTGAAACTAAATCGTGTGTTCCGAATGGATTTGAAGCTAACACGTTTGTTTTGCATGCATTTGTAGCTAAATCATGTATATCACAAATATTTGAAGCTAAATCATTCGATTCGAATGGATTTGATGCTAAGCCTTCTACTTCGCATTGATTTTAAGCTAGATCATGTGTTTCGAATGGATTTGAAGCTAACAAGTTTGTTTTGCATGCATTTGAAGCTAAATCATGTATATCACAAATATTTGAAGGTGAATCATTCGATTCGCATGGATTTGAAGCTAATCCTTCTACTTCGCATTGATTTTAAGCTAAATCATGTGTTTCGGGTGGTTTTGAAGTTAACTCGTTTGTTGCACATGCAGTTGAAGCTAAATCATGAATAAAACTAGTATTTGAAGCTAAACCATTTGTTTGGCGTGGATTTCGAGCTAAGCCTTCTACTTCGCATAGATTTGAAGCTAGATAATGTGTTTCGCATGGTTATGAAGCCAACTCGTTTGTTTCGCATGCAGTTGAAGCTAAATCATGTATATCACAAGTATTTGAAGCTAAACCATTTGTATCGCTTGGATTCGAAGATCAGCCTTCTACTTCGCATTGATTTGAATGTAAATGATGTGTTTGGCATGGATTTGAAGCTAACTCGTTTGTTTCACATGCAGTTGAAGCTAAATCATGTATATCACAAGTATTTGAAGCTATACCATTTGTTTCGCATGGATTTGAAGCTAAGCCTGCTACTTCGCATTGATTTGAAGCTGAATTATGTGTTTCGCTTGGATTTGAAGCTAACTCGTTTGTTTCGCATGCAGTTGAAGCTAAATCATGTATATCACAAGTATTTGAAGCTAAACCATTTGTTTCGCGTGGATTTGAGGCTAAGCCTTCTACTTCGCATTGATTTGGAGCTGAATCATGTGTTTCGCTTGGATTTGAAGATAACTCGTTTGTTTGACATGCAGTTGAAGCTAAATCATGTTTATCACAAGTATTTGAAGCTAAACCATTTATTTCGCGTGGATTTGAAGCTAAGCCTTCTACTTCGCATTGATTTGAAGCTAAATCATGTGTTTCGCATGGATTTGAAGCTAACTCGTTTGTTTCACTTGCCGTTGAAGCTAAATCATGTATATCACAAGTATTTGAAGCTATACCATTTGTTTCGCATGGATTTGAAGCTAAGCCTGCTACTTCGCATTGATTTGAAACTGAATTATGTCTTTCGCTTGGATTTGAAGCTAACTCGTTTGTTTCGCATGCAGTTGAAGCTAAATCATGTATATCACAAGTATTGGAAGCTATACCATTTGTTTCGCATTGATTTGAAGCTAAGCCTTCTACTTCGCATTGATTTGGAGCTGAATCATGTGTTTCGCTTGGATTTGAAGATAACTCGTTTGTTTCGCATGCAGTTGAAGTTAAATCATATATATATCACAGGTATTTGAATGTAAACCATTTGTTTCGTATGGATTTGAAGCTAAGCTTTCTACTTCGCATTGATTTGACGCTGAATCATGGGTTTCGCATGGATTTGAAGCTAACTCGTTTGTTTCAAATGCAGTTGAAGCTAAATCATGTATATCACAAGTATTTGAAGCTAAACCATTTGTTTCGCGTGGATTTGAAGCTAAGCCTTCTACTTCGCATTTATTTGAAGCTTAATCATGTGTTTCGCATGGATTTGAAGCTAACTCGTTTGTTTCACTTGCAGTTGAAGCTAAATCATGTATATCACAAGTATTTGAAGCTATACCATTTGTTTCGTATGGATTTGAAGCTAAGCTTTCTACTTCGCATTGATTTGGAGCTAAATCATGTGTCTCGCATGAATTTAAAGCTAACTCGTTTTTTTCGCCTGCATTTGAAGCTAAATCATGTATATCACAAATATTTGAAGCTAAATCATTCGATTCGCATGGATTTGAAGCTAAGCCTTCTACTTCGAATTGATTTTTAGCTAAATCATGTGTTTCGCATGGATTTGAAACTGAACCATTTGTGTCGCAAGAATATTAAACAAAACCATGTGTTTCGGATGAATTTGAAGCTAAAAAAAAAATGTTTTGCCTGCATTTGAAGCTATATCACTTATATTCGCAAGTATTTTCAGGTAAATTATTCGTTTCGCATGGATTTGAAGCTAAGCCTTCAACTTCGCATTGATTTGAAGCTACATCATGTGTTTCGCTTAGATTTGAAGCTAACTCGGTTTTTTCGCATGCAGTTGAAGATAAATCATGTGTATCACAAGTATTTGAAGCAGAACCATTTGATTCGCATGGATTTGTAGCTAAGCCTTCACTTCGCATTATTTTGAAACTAAATCATTTGTTTCGCTTGGATTTGAAGTTAATTCGTTTGTTTCGATGCAGTTGAAGCTAATTCATGTATATCACAAGTATTTGAAGCTAAAACATTTGTTTCGCTTGGACTTGAAGCTAAGCCTTCTACTTCGCATAGATTTGAAATTAAATCACGTGATTCGCGTGGATTTGAAGCTAACTCGATTGTTTCGCGTGCATTTGAAGCTAAATCATGTATATCACAAGCATTTGAAGCTGTACCATTTTTATCGCATCGATTCGAAGACGAGACTTCTACGTCGCATTGATTTCAAGGTAAATCATGTGTTTCACAAGTATTTGAAGCTAAAGCATTTGATTCGCATAGATTTGAAGTGAAACCTTCTAGTTCGTATTGATTTGAAACTAAATCATGTGTTTCGCTTGGATTTGAAGCTAATTCGTTTGTTTCGATGCAGTTGAAGCTAAATCACGTATATCGCAAGTATTTGAAGCTAAAATATTTGTTTCGCATGGATTTGAAGCTAACACGTTTATTTCGCCTGCATTTGACGCTTTATCAGTTATATTCGCAAGTATTTGAAGGTAACTCATTTATTTCGCATCGATGTGAGGCTAACTCGTTTGTTTCGCATGCAGTTGAAGCTAAATCATGTATATCACAAATATTTGAAGCTAAAGCATTTGATTCGCATGGATTTGAAGCTAAGCCTTCTACTTCGCATTGATTTGAAGCTAAATCATGTGTTTCGCTTGAGTTTGAAGTTAACACGTCTGTTTCACATGTAGTTGAAGCTAAATCATGTATTTCACAAGTATTTGAAGCTATACCATCTGTTTCGCATTGATTTGAAGCTAAGCCTTCTACTTCGCATTCATTTGACGCTCAATCATATGTTTCGCTTGGATTTGAAGCTAACTCGATTGTTTCGCATGCAGTTGAAGTTAAATCATGTATATCACAAGTATTTGAAGCTAAACCATTTGTTTCGATTGGATTTGAAGCTAAGCCTTCTACTTCGCATTGATTTGAAGCTAAATCATGTGTTTCGCTTGAGTTTGAAGTTAACACGTCTGTTTCACATGTAGTTGAAGCTAAATCATGTATATCACAGGTATTTGAATGTAAACCATTTGTTTCGCATGGATTTGAAGCTAAGCTTCTACTTCGCATTGATTTGAAGCTGAATCATGTGTTTCGTTTGGATTAGAAGCTAACTCGTTTGTTTCACATGCAGTTGAAGCTAAATCATGTATATCACAGGTATTTGAAGCATAACCATTTGTTTCGCATGGATTTGAAAGCTAATCTTTCTACTTCGCATTCATTTGACGCTCAATCATATGTTTCGCTTGGATTTGAAGCTAACTCGATTGTTTCGCGTGTATTTGAAGCTAAATCATGTATATCACAAGTATTTGAAGCTAATCCATTTGTTTGGCATGGATTCGAAGACAAGACTTCTACGTCGCATTGATTTCAAGGTAAATCACGTGTTTCACATGGATTTGAAGCTAACTCGATTGTTTCGCCTGCATTTGAAGCTAAATCATGTATATCACAGGTATTTGAATGTAAACCATTTGTTTCGCATGGATTTGAAGCTAAGCCTTCTACTTCGCATTGATTTGAAGCTGAATCATGTGTTTCGTTTGGATTAGAAGCTAACTCGTTTGTTTCACATGCAGTTGAAGCTAAATCATGTATATCACAAGGATTTGAAGCTAAACCATTTGTTTCTCATGTATTTGAAGCTAAGACTTCTACTTCGCATTGATTTGAAGCTAAATCATATGACTCGCATGGATTTGAAGATAACTCGTTTGTTTCTCATGCAGTTGAAGCTAAATCATGTATATCACAAGTATTTGAAGCTAAACCATTCGATTCGCAGGGATTTGAAGCTAAGCCTTCTACTTCGCATTGATTTTAAGCTAGATAATGTGTTTCGCATGGATATGAAGCCAACTCGTTTGTTTCGCATGCAGTTGATGCTAAATCATGTATATCACAAGTAATTGAAGCGAACCATCCGTTACGCATGGATTTGAAGCTAAGCTTTCTACTTCGCATTGATTTGACGCTGAATCATGTGTTTCGCTTGGATTTGAATATAACTCGTTTGTTTCGCATGCAGTTGAAGATAAATCATGTATATCACAAGTATTTGAAGCTAAACCATTTGTTTCGTATGGATTTGAAGCTAAGCCTTCTACTTTGCATTGATTTGAAGCTGGGTCATGTGTTTCGCTTGGATTTGAGGCTAACTCGTTTGTTTCGCGTGCAGTTGAAGCTAAATCATGTATATCACAAATATTTGAAGCTAAATCATTCGATTCGCAGGGATTTGAAGCTAAGCCTCCTACGTCCCATTGATTTTAAGCTAAATCATGTGTTTCGCATTGATTTTAAGCTAACTCGTTTGTTTGACATGCAGTTGAAGCTAAATCATGTATATCACAAGCATTTGAAGCTAAACCATTTGTTTCGCATTGATTTGAAGCTAAGCCTTCTACTTCGCATTGATTTGAAGCTGAATTACGTGTTTCGCTTGGATTTGAAGCTAACTCGTTTGTTTCGCATGCAGTTGAAGCTAAATCATGTATATCACAAGTATTGGAAGCTATACCATTTGTTTCGCATTGATTTGAAGCTAAGCCTTCTACTTCGCATTGATTTGAAGCTGAATCATGTGTTTCGCTTGGATTTGAAGCTAACTCGTTTGTTTCGCATGCATTTGAAGCTAAATCATGTATGTCACAAGTATTTGTAGCTAAACCATTTGATTCGCATGTATATTAAAGTGAACCATGTGTTTCGAATGAATGTGAAACTAAATCGTGTGTTTCGAATGGATTTGAAGCTAACACGTTTGTTTTGCATGCAGTTGAAGCTGAGTCATGTATATCACAAGTATTTGAAGCTGAACCATTTGACTTCTATGGATTTGAAGCTAAGCCTTCTACTTCGCATTGATTTGAAGCTAAATCATGTGTCTCGCATGAATTTAAAGCTAACTCGTTTTCTTCGCCTGCATTTGAAGCTAAATCATGTATATCACAAATATTTGAAGCTAAATCATTCGATTCGCATGGATTTGAAGCTAAGCCTTCTACTTCGCATTGATTTTATGCTAAATCATGTGTTTCGCATGGATTTGAAGCTAACTCGTTTGTTTCACATGCAGTTGAAGCTAAATCATGTATATCACAAGTATTTGAAGCTATACCATTTGTTTCGCATGCCGTTGAAGCTAAATCATGTATATCACAAGTATTTGAAGCTATACCATTTGTTTTGCATGCATTTGTAGTTAAATCATGTATATCACAAATATTTGAAGCTAAATCATTCGATTCGAATGGATTTGAAGCTAAGCCTCCTACGTCCCATTGATTTTAAGCTAAATCATGTGTTTCGCATTGATTTTAAGCTAACTCGTTTGTTTGACATGCAGTTGAAGCTAAATCATGTATATCACAAGCATTTGAAGCTAAACCATTTGTTTCGCGTGGATTTGAAGCTAAGCCTTCTACTTTGCATTGATTTGAAGCTGGGTCATGTGTTTCGCTTGGATTTGAGGCTAACAAGTTTGTTTTGCATGCATTTGAAGCTAAATCATGTATATCACAAATATTTGAAGCTGAGTTATTCGATTCGCATGGATTTGAAGCTAATCCTTCTACTTCGCATTGATTTTAAACTAAATCATGTGTTTCGGGTGGTTTTTAAGTTAACTCGTTTGTTGCACATGCAGTTGAAGCTAAATCATGTATAAAACTAGTTTTTGAAGCTAAACCATTTGTTTGGCGTGGATTTCGAGCTAAGCCTTCTACTTCGCATAGATTTGAAGCTAGATAATGTGTTTCGCATGGTTATGAAGCCAACTCGTTTGCTTCGCATGCAGTTGAAGCTAAATCATGTATATCACAAGTATTTGAAGCTAAACCATTTGTATCGCATGGATTCGAAGATCAGCCTTCTACTTCGCATTGATTTGAATGTAAATGATGTGTTTGGCATAGATTTGAAGCTAACTCGTTTGTTTCGCATTCAGTTGAAGCTAAATCATGTATATCACAAGTATTTGAAGCTAAACCATTTGTATCGCATGGATTCGAAGATCAGCCTTCTACTTCGCATTGATTTGAATGTAAATGATGTGTTTGGCATTGATTTGAAGCCAACTCGTTTGTTTCGCATGCAGTTGAAGCTAAATCATGTATATCACAAGTATTTGAAGCTAAACCATTTGTATCGCATGGATTCGAAGATCAGCCTTCTACTTCGCATTGATTTGAATGTAAATGATGTGTTTGGCATAGATTTGAAGCTAACTCGTTTGTTTCGCATTCAGTTGAAGCTAAATCATGTATATCACAAGTATTTGAAGCTAAACCATTTGTATCGCATGGATTCGAAGATCAGCCTTCTACTTCGCATTGATTTGAATGTAAATGATGTCTTTGGCATAGATTTGAAGCTAAAGTTTGTTTCGCATTCAGTTGAAGCTAAATCATGTATATCACAAGGATTTGAAGCTAAACCATTTGTTTCTCATGTATTTGAAGCTAAGACTTCTACTTCGCATTGATTTCAAGCTAAATCATGTGACTCGCATGGATTTGAAGCTAACTCGTTTGTTTCTCATGCAGTTGAAGCTAAATCATGTATATCACAAGTATTTGAAGCTAAACCATTCGATTCGCAGGGATTTGAAGCTAAGCCTTCTACTTCGCATTGATTTTAAGCTAGATAATGTGTTTCGCATGGATATGAAGCCAACTCGTTTGTTTCGCATGCAGTTGAAGCTAAATCATGTACATCACAAGTAACTGGAGCGAACCATTCGTTACGCATGGATTTGAAGCTAAGCTTTCTACTTCGCATTGATTTGACGCTGAATCATGTGTTTCGCTTGGATTTGAATATAACTCGTTTGTTTCACATGCAGTTGAAGCTAAATCATGTATATCACAAGTATTTGAAGCTATAACATTTGTTTCGCATGCAGTTGAAGCTAAATCATGTATGTCACAAGTATTTGTAGCTAAACTTTTTGATTGGCATGAATATTAAGGTGAACCATGTGTTTCGAATGAATGTGAAACTAAATCGTGTGTTCCGAATGGATTTGAAGCTAACTCGTTTGTTTCACATGCAGTTGAAGCTAAATCATGTATATCACAGGTATTTGAAGCATAACCATTTCTTTCGCATGGATTTGAAGCTAAGCTTTCTACTTCGCATTGAATTGACGCTCAATCATGTGTTTCGCTTGGATTTGAAGCTAACTCGTTTGTTTCGCATGCAGTTGAAGCTAAATCATGTATGTCACAAGTATTTGTAGCTAAACCATTTGATTCGCATGAATATTAAGGTGAACCATGTATTTCGAATGAATGTGAAACTAAATCGTGTGTTCCGAATGGATTTGAAGCTAACACGTTTGTTTTGCATTCATTGGAAGCTAAATCATGTATATCACAAATATTTGAAGCAAAATCATTCGATTCGCATGGATTTGAAGCTAATCCTTCTACTTCGCATTGATTTTAAGCTAAATCATTTGTTTCGGGTGGTTTTGAAGTTAACTCGTTTGTTTCACATGCAGTTGTAGCTAAATCATGTATATCACAAGTAATTGAAGCGAACCATTCGTTACGCATGGATTTGAAGCTAAGCTTTCTACTTCGCATTGATTTGAATGTAAATGATGTGTTTGGCATAGATTTGAAGCTAACTCGTTTGTTTCGCATTCAGTTGAAGCTAAATCATGTATATCACAAGGATTTGAAGCTAAACCATTTGTTTCTCATGTATTTGAAGCTAAGACTTCTACTTCGCATTGATTTGACGCTGAATCATGGGTTTCGCTTGGATTTGAATATAACTCGTTTGTTTCGCATGCAGTTGAAGCTAAATCATGTATATCACAAGTATTTGAAGCTAAACCATTTGTTTCGTATGGATTTGAAGCTAAGCCTTCTACTTCGCATTGATTTGAAGCTGAGTCATGTGTTTCGCTTGGATTTGAGGCTAACTCGTTTGTTTCGCGTGCAGTTGAAGCTAAGTCATGTATATCACAAGTATTTGAAGCTAAACCTTTCGATTCGCAGGGATTTGAAGCTAAGCCTTCTACGTCCCATTGATTTTAAGCTAAATCATGTGTTTCGCATTGATTTTAAGCTAACTCGATTGTTTGAATTGCAGTTGAAGCTAAATCATGTATATCACAAGTATTTGAAGCTGAACCATTTGACTTCTATTGATTTGAAGCAAAGCCTTCTACTTCGCATTGATTTGGAGCTAAATCATGTGTCTCGCATGAATTTAAAGCTAACTCGTTTTTTTCGCCTGCATTTGAAGCTAAATCATGTATATCACAAATATTTGAAGCTAAATCATTCGATTCGCATGGATTTGAAGCTAAGCCTTCTACTTCGAATTGATTTTTAGCTAAATCATGTGTTTCGCATGGATTTGATGCTAACTCGTTTGTTTCACATGCAGTTAAAGCTAAATCATGTATATCACAAGTATTTGAAGCTATACCATTTGCTTCGCATGGATTTGAAGCTAAGCCTTCTACTTCGCATTGATTTTAAGCTAAATCATGTGTTTCGCTTGGATTTGAAACTGAACCATTTGTGTCGCAAGAATATTAAACAAAACCATGTGTTTCGGATGAATTTGAAGCTAAATCATGTGTTTTGCATGGATTTGAAGCTAACTCGATTGTTTTGCCTGCATTTGAAGCTATATCACTTATATTCGCAAGTATTTTCAGGTAAATTATTCGTTTCGCATGGATTTGAAGCTAAGCCTTCAACTTCGCATTGATTTGAAGCTACATCATGTGTTTCGCTTAGATTTGAAGCTAACTCGGTTTTTTCGCATGCAGTTGAAGATAAATCATGTGTATCACAAGTATTTGAAGCAGAACCATTTGATTCGCATGGATTTGTAGCTAAGCCTTCACTTCGCATTATTTTGAAACTAAATCATTTGTTTCGCTTGGATTTGAAGTTAATTCGTTTGTTTCGATGCAGTTGAAGCTAATTCATGTATATCACATGTATTTGAAGCTAAAACATTTGTTTCGCTTGGACTTGAAGCTAAGCCTTCTACTTCGCATAGATTTGAAATTAAATCACGTGATTCGCGTGGATTTGAAGCTAACTCGATTGTTTCGCGTGCATTTGAAGCTAAATCATGTATATCACAAGCATTTGAAGCTGTACCATTTTTATCGCATCGATTCGAAGACGAGACTTCTACGTCGCATTGATTTCAAGGTAAATCATGTGTTTCACAAGTATTTGATTCGCATAGATTTGAAGTGAAACCTTCTAGTTCGTATTGATTTGAAACTAAATCATGTGTTTCGCTTGGATTTGAAGCTAATTCGTTTGTTTCGATGCAGTTGAAGCTAAATCACGTATATCGCAAGTATTTGAAGCTAAAATATTTGTTTCGCATGGATTTGAAGCTAACACGTTTATTTGGCCTGCATTTGACGCTTTATCAGTTATATTCGCAAGTATTTGAAGGTAACTCATTTATTTCGCATCGATGTGAGGCTAACTCGTTTGTTTCGCATGCAGTTGAAGCTAAATCATGTATATCACAAATATTTGAAGCTAAAGCATTTGATTCGCATGGATTTGAAGCTAAGCCTTCTACTTCGCATTGATTTGAAGCTAAATCATGTGTTTCGCTTGAGTTTGAAGTTAACACGTCTGTTTCACATGTAGTTGAAGCTAAATCATGTATTTCACAAGTATTTGAAGCTATACCATCTGTTTCGCATTGATTTGAAGCTAAGCCTTCTACTTCGCATTCATTTGACGCTCAATCATATGTTTCGCTTGGATTTGAAGCTAACTCGATTGTTTCGCATGCAGTTGAAGTTAAATCATGTATATCACAAGTATTTGAAGCTAAACCATTTGTTTCGATTGGATTTGAAGCTAAGCCTTCTACTTCGCATTGATTTGAAGCTAAATCATGTGTTTCGCTTGAGTTTGAAGTTAACACGTCTGTTTCACATGTAGTTGAAGCTAAATCATGTATATCACAGGTATTTGAATGTAAACCATTTGTTTCGCATGGATTTGAAGCTAAGCCTTCTACTTCGCATTGATTTGAAGCTGAATCATGTGTTTCGTTTGGATTAGAAGCTAACTCGTTTGTTTCACATGCAGTTGAAGCTAAATCATGTATATCACAGGTATTTGAAGCATAACCATTTGTTTCGCATGGATTTGAAAGCTAATCTTTCTACTTCGCATTCATTTGACGCTCAATCATATGTTTCGCTTGGATTTGAAGCTAACTCGATTGTTTCGCGTGTATTTGAAGCTAAATCATGTATATCACAAGTATTTGAAGCTAATCCATTTGTTTGGCATGGATTCGAAGACAAGACTTCTACGTCGCATTGATTTCAAGGTAAATCACGTGTTTCACATGGATTTGAAGCTAACTCGATTGTTTCGCCTGCATTTGAAGCTAAATCATGTATATCACAGGTATTTGAATGTAAACCATTTGTTTCGCATGGATTTGAAGCTAAGCCTTCTACTTCGCATTGATTTGAAGCTGAATCATGTGTTTCGTTTGGATTAGAAGCTAACTCGTTTGTTTCACATGCAGTTGAAGCTAAATCATGTATATCACAAGGATTTGAAGCTAAACCATTTGTTTCTCATGTATTTGAAGCTAAGACTTCTACTTCGCATTGATTTGAAGCTAAATCATATGACTCGCATGGATTTGAAGATAACTCGTTTGTTTCTCATGCAGTTGAAGCTAAATCATGTATATCACAAGTATTTGAAGCTAAACCATTCGATTCGCAGGGATTTGAAGCTAAGCCTTCTACTTCGCATTGATTTTAAGCTAGATAATGTGTTTCGCATGGATATGAAGCCAACTCGTTTGTTTCGCATGCAGTTGATGCTAAATCATGTATATCACAAGTAATTGAAGCGAACCATCCGTTACGCATGGATTTGAAGCTAAGCTTTCTACTTCGCATTGATTTGACGCTGAATCATGTGTTTCGCTTGGATTTGAATATAACTCGTTTGTTTCGCATGCAGTTGAAGATAAATCATGTATATCACAAGTATTTGAAGCTAAACCATTTGTTTCGTATGGATTTGAAGCTAAGCCTTCTACTTTGCATTGATTTGAAGCTGGGTCATGTGTTTCGCTTGGATTTGAGGCTAACTCGTTTGTTTCGCGTGCAGTTGAAGCTAAATCATGTATATCACAAGTATTTGAAGCTAAACCATTCGATTCGCAGGGATTTGAAGCTAAGCCTCCTACGTCCCATTGATTTTAAGCTAAATCATGTGTTTCGCATTGATTTTAAGCTAACTCGTTTGTTTGACATGCAGTTGAAGCTAAATCATGTATATCACAAGCATTTGAAGCTAAACCATTTGTTTCGCGTGGATTTGAAGCTAAGCCTTCTACTTTGCATTGATTTGAAGCTGGGTCATGTGTTTCGCTTGGATTTGAGGCTAACAAGTTTGTTTTGCATGCATTTGAAGCTAAATCATGTATATCACAAATATTTGAAGCTGAATTATTCGATTCGCATGGATTTGAAGCTAATCCTTCTACTTCGCATTGATTTTAAACTAAATCATGTGTTTCGGGTGGTTTTGAAGTTAACTCGTTTGTTGCACATGCAGTTGAAGCTAAATCATGTATAAAACTAGTTTTTGAAGCTAAACCATTTGTTTGGCGTGGATTTCGAGCTAAGCCTTCTACTTCGCATAGATTTGAAGCTAGATAATGTGTTTCGCATGGTTATGAAGCCAACTCGTTTGTTTCGCATGCAGTTGAAGCTAAATCATGTATATCACAAGTATTTGAAGCTAAACCATTTGTATCGCATGGATTCGAAGATCAGCCTTCTACTTCGCATTGATTTGAATGTAAATGATGTGTTTGGCATAGATTTGAAGCTAACTCGTTTGTTTCGCATTCAGTTGAAGCTAAATCATGTATATCACAAGTATTTGAAGCTAAACCATTTGTATCGCATGGATTCGAAGATCAGCCTTCTACTTCGCATTGATTTGAATGTAAATGATGTGTTTGGCATAGATTTGAAGCCAACTCGTTTGTTTCGCATGCAGTTGAAGCTAAATCATGTATATCACAAGTATTTGAAGCTAAACCATTTGTATCGCATGGATTCGAAGATCAGCCTTCTACTTCGCATTGATTTGAATGTAAATGATGTGTTTGGCATAGATTTGAAGCTAACTCGTTTGTTTCGCATTCAGTTGAAGCTAAATCATGTATATCACAAGTATTTGAAGCTAAACCATTTGTATCGCATGGATTCGAAGATCAGCCTTCTACTTCGCATTGATTTGAATGTAAATGATGGTCTTTGGCATAGATTTGAAGCTAAAGTTTGTTTCGCATTCAGTTGAAGCTAAATCATGTATATCACAAGGATTTGAAGCTAAACCATTTGTTTCTCATGTATTTGAAGCTAAGACTTCTACTTCGCATTGATTTCAAGCTAAATCATGTGACTCGCATGGATTTGAAGCTAACTCGTTTGTTTCTCATGCAGTTGAAGCTAAATCATGTATATCACAAGTATTTGGAAGCTAAACCATTCGATTCGCAGGGATTTGAAGCTAAGCCTTCTACTTCGCATTGATTTTAGCTAGATAATGTGTTTCGCATGGATATGAAGCCAACTCGTTTGTTTCGCATGCAGTTGAAGCTAAATCATGTACATCACAAGTAACTGGAGCGAACCATTCGTTACGCATGGATTTGAAGCTAAGCTTTCTACTTCGCATTGATTTGACGCTGAATCATGTGTTTCGCTTGGATTTGAATATAACTCGTTTGTTTCACATGCAGTTGAAGCTAAATCATGTATATCACAAGTATTTGAAGCTATAACATTTGTTTCGCATGCAGTTTGAAGCTAAATCATGTATGTCACAAGTATTTGTAGCTAAACTTTTTGATTGGCATGAATATTAAGGTGAACCATGTGTTTCGAATGAATGTGAAACTAAATCGTGTGTTCCGAATGGATTTGAAGCTAACACGTTTGTTTTGCATGCATTTGTAGCTAAATAATGTATATCGCAAATATTTGAAGCTAATCATTCGATTCGAATGGATTTGATGCTAAGCCTTCTACTTCGCATTGATTTTAAGGCTAGATCATTTGTTTCGCCATGGATTTGAAGCTAAGCTTTCTACTTCGCATTGATTTGACGCTCAATCATGTGGTTTCGCTTGGATTTGAAGCTAACTCGTTTGTTTCGCATGCAGTTGAAGCTAAATCATGTATGTCACAAGTATTTGTAGCTAAACCATTTGATTCGCATGAATATTAAGGTGAACCATGTGTTTCGAATGAATGTGAAACTAAATCGTGTGTTTCGAATGGATTTGAAGCTAACACGTTTGTTTTGCATGCAGTTGAAGCTGAATCATGTATATCACAAGTATTTGAAGCTGAATCATTTGACTTCTATGGATTTGATGCTAAGCCTTCTACTTCGCATTGATTTGAAGCTAAATCATGTGTCTCGCATGAATTTAAAGCTAACTCGTTTTCTTCGCCTGCATTTGAAGCTAAATCATGTATATCACAAATATTTGAAGCTAAATAATTCGATTCGCATGGATTTGAAGCTAAGCCTTCTACTTCGCATTGATTTTATGCTAAATCATGTGTTTCGCATGGATTTGAAGCTAACTCGTTTGTTTCACATGCAGTTGAAGCTAAATCATGTATATCACAAGTATTTGAAGCTATACCATTTGTTTCGCATGCCGTTGAAGCTAAATCATGTATATCACAAGTATTTGAAGCTATACCATTTGTTTTGCATGCATTTGTAGCTAAATCATGTATATCACAAATATTTGAAGCTAAATCATTCGATTCGAATGGATTTGATGCTAAGCCTTCTACTTCGCATTGATTTGAAGCTAAATCATGTGTCTCGCATGAATTTAAAGCTAACTCGTTTTCTTCGCCTGCATTTGAAGCTAAATCATGTATATCACAAATATTTGAAGCTAAATAATTCGATTCGCATGGATTTGAAGCTAAGCCTTCTACTTCGCATTGATTTTATGCTAAATCATGTGTTTCGCATGGATTTGAAGCTAACTCGTTTGTTTCACATGCAGTTGAAGCTAAATCATGTATATCACAAGTATTTGAAGCTATACCATTTGTTTCGCATGCCGTTGAAGCTAAATCATGTATATCACAAGTATTTGAAGCTATACCATTTGTTTTGCATGCATTTGTAGCTAAATCATGTATATCACAAATATTTGAAGCTAAATCATTCGATTCGAATGGATTTGATGCTAAGCCTTCTACTTCGCATTGATTTTAAGCTAGGTCATGTGTTTCGAATGGATTTGAAGCTAACAAGTTTGTTTTGCATGCATTTGAAGCTAAATCATGTATATCACAAATATTTGAAGCTGAATTATTCGATTCGCATGGATTTGAAGCTAATCCTTCTACTTCGCATTGATTTTAAACTAAATCATGTGTTTCGGGTGGTTTTGAAGTTAACTCGTTTGTTGCACATGCAGTTGAAGCTAAAAAATGTATAAAACTAGTTTTTGAAGCTAAACCATTTGTTTGGCGTGGATTTCGAGCTAAGCCTTCTACTTCGCATAGATTTGAAGCTAGATAATGTGTTTCGCATGGTTATGAAGCCAACTCGTTTGTTTCGCATGCAGTTGAAGCTAAATCATGTATATCACAAGTATTTGAAGCTAAACCATTTGTATCGCATGGATTCGAAGATCAGCCTTCTACTTCGCATTGATTTGAATGTAAATGATGTGTTTGGCATAGATTTGAAGCTAACACGTTTGTTGCACATGCAGTTGAAGCTAAATCATGTATAAAACTAGTATTTGAAGCTAAACCATTTGTTTGGCGTGGATTTCGAGCTAAGCCTTCTACTTCGCATAGATTAGAAGCTAGATAATGTGTTTCGCACGGTTATGAAGCCAACGCGTTTGTTTCGCATGCAGTTGAAGCTAAATCATGTATACCACAAGGATTTGAAGCTAAACCATTTGTTTCTCATGTATTTGAAGCTAAGACTTCTACTTCGCATTGATTTGAAGCTAAATCATATGACTCGCATGGATTTGAAGATAACTCGTTTGTTTCTCATGCAGTTGAAGCTAAATCATGTATATCACAAGTATTTGAAGCTAAACCATTCGATTCGCAGGGATTTGAAGCTAAGCCTTCTACTTCGCATTGATTTTAAGCTAGATAATGTGTTTCGCATGGATATGAAGCCAACTCGTTTGTTTCGCATGTAGTTGAAGCTAAATCATGTATATCACAAGTAATTGAAGCGAACCATCCGTTACGCATGGATTTGAAGCTAAGCTTTCTACTTCGCATTGATTTGACGCTGAATCATATGTTTCGCTTGGATTTGAATATAACTCGTTTGTTTCGCATGCAGTTGAAGCTAAATCATGTATATCACAAGTATTTGAAGCTAAACCATTTGTTTCGTATGGATTTGAAGCTAAGCCTTCTACTTTGTATTGATTTGAAGCTGGGTCATGTGTTTCGCTTGGATTTGAGGCTAACTCGTTTGTTTCGCGTGCAGTTGAAGCTAAATCATGTATATCACAAGTATTTGAAGCTAAACCATTCGATTCGCAGGGATTTGAAGCTAAGCCTCCTACGTCCCATTGATTTTAAGCTAAATCATGTGTTTCGCATTGATTTTAAGCTAACTCGTTTGTTTGACATGCAGTTGAAGCTAAATCATGTATATCACAAGCATTTGAAGCTAAACCATTTGTTTCGCGTGGATTTGAAGCTAAGCCTTCTACTTCGCATTGATTTGAAGCTAAATCATGTGTTTCGCATGGATTTGAAGCTAACTCGTTTGTTTCACATGCAGTTGAAGCTAAATCATGTATATCACAAGTATTTGAAGCTATACCATTTGTTTCGCATTGATTTGAAGCTAAGCCTTCTACTTCGCATTAATTTGGAGCTGAATCATGTGTTTCGCTTGGATTTGAAGATAACTCGTTTGGTTCGCATCCAGTTGAAGTTAAATCATGTATATCACAGGTATTTGAATGTAAACCATTTGTTTCGCATGGATTTGAAGCTCAGCCTTCTACTTCGCATTGATTTGAAGCTGAATCATGTGTTTCGTTTGGATTAGAAGCTAACTCGTTTGTTTCACATGCAGTTGAAGCTAAATCATGTATATCACAGGTATTTGAAGCATAACCATTTGTTTCGCATGGATTTGAAGCTGAGCCTTCTACTTCGCATTGATTTGAAGCTGAATCATGTGTTTCGCTTGGATTTGAAGCTAACTCGTTTGTTTCGCATGCAGTTGAAGCTAAATCATGTATGTCACAAGTATTTGTAGCTAAACCATTTGATTCGCATGAATATTAAAGTGAACCATGTGTTTCGAATGAATGTGAAACTAAATCGTGTGTTTCGAATGGATTTGAAGCTAACACGTTTGTTTTGCATGCAGTTGAAGCTGAATCATGTATATCACAAGTATTTGAAGCTATACCATTTGTTTCGCATGCCGTTGAAGCTAAATCATGTATATCACAAGTATTTGAAGCTATACCATTTGTTTTGCATGCATTTGTAGCTAACTCATGTATATCACAAATATTTGAAGCTAAATCATTCGATTCGAATGGATTTGATGCTAAGCCTTCTACTTCGCATTGATTTTAAGCTAGATCATGTGTTTCGAATGGATTTGAAGCTAACAAGTTTGTTTTGCATGCATTTGAAGCTAAATCATGTATATCACAAATATTTGAAGCTGAATTATTCGATTCGCATGGATTTGAAGCTAATCCTTCTACTTCGCAATGATTTTAAACTAAATCATGTGTTTCGGGTGGTTTTGAAGTTAACTCGTTTGTTGCACATGCAGTTGAAGCTAAATCATGTATAAAACTAGTTTTAGAAGCTAAACCATTTGTTTGGCGTGGATTTCGAGCTAAGCCTTCTACTTCGCATAGATTTGAAGCTAGATAATGTGTTTCGCATGGTTATGAAGCCAACTCGTTTGTTTCGCATGCAGTTGAAGCTAAATCATGTATATCACAAGTATTTGAAGCTAAACCATTTGTATCGCATGACTATTAAGGTGAACCATGTGTTTCGAATGAATGTGAAACTAAATCATGTGTTTCGAACGGATTTGAAGCTAACACGTTTGTTTTGCATGCAGTTGAAGCTGAATCATGTATATCACAAGTATTTGAAGCTGAACCATTTGACTTCTATGGATTTGAAGCTAAGCCTTCTACTTCGCATTGATTTGGAGCTAAATCATGTGTCTCGCTTGGATTTGAAGCTAACTCGTTTGCTTCGCATGAAGTTGAAACTAAATCATGTATAAAACAAGTATTTGATGCTAAAGTATTCGTTTCGCATGGGTTTGATTCTATGCCTTCTACGTCGCATTGTTTTCAAGTTAAGTCATGTTTTGCATGGATTTCTAGCCAACTCGTTTGTTGCGCATACAGTTGAAGCTAAATTATGTATATCACAAGTATTTGAAGCTGAACCATTTGTTTCGCATGAATATTAGGCTAAAACATGTCTTTCGAATGAATTTGATGCTAACTCATGTGTTTCGTATGGATTTGAAGCTAACTCGTTTGCTTCGCTTGCAGTTGAAGCTAGATCATGTATATCACAATTATTTGAAGCTGAACCATTTGTTTCGCATGAATATTAAGCTAAACAATGTGTTTCGAATGAATTTGATGCTAACTCATGTGTTTCGTATGGATTTGTATCTAACTCGTTTGTTTGGCCTGCCTTGGAATCTAAATCATGTATATCACAAGTATTTGAAGCTAAACCATTTGATTCGCATGGATTTGAAGCTAAGCCTTCCACTTCGCATTGATTTAAAGCTAAATCATTTGTTTCGTATGGATTTGCAGTTACCTCGTTTGTTTCACCTGCATTTGAAGCTAAATCATGTATATCACAAGTATTTGAAGCTAAACCATTTGCTTCGCATGGATTTGATGATAAGACTTCTACTTCGCATTTATTTGAAGCTGAATCCTGTGTTTCGCTTGAATTCGAATCTGACACGTTTGTTTCACATGCAGATGAAGCTAAATCATGTATATCACAACTATTTGAAGCTAAAGCATTTGATTCGCATGGATTTGAAGCTATGCCTTCTACTTCGCATTGATTTGAAGCTAAATCATGTGTTTCGCTTAGATTTGAAGCTAACTCGTTTTTTTCGCATGCAGTTGAAGATAAATCATGTGTATCACAAGTATTTGAAGCAAAACCATTTGATTCGCATGGATTTGAAGCTAAGCCTTCCACTTCGCATTGTTTTGAAACTAAATCATTTGTTTCGCTTGGATTTGAAGCTAAATCGATTGTTTCGCCTGCATTTGAAGCTAAATCATGTATATCACAAGCATTTGAAGCTGTACCATTTTTATCGCATGGATTTGAATATAAGCCTTCTAAGTCGCATTGATTTGAAGCTAAAGCATGTGTTTCGCATGGATTTGAAGCTAACTCGTTTGTTTCGCCTGCATTTGAAGCTATATCACTTACATTCGCAAGTATTTGAAGCTAAATCATTCGTTTCGCATGGATTTGAAGCTAAGCCTTCTACTTCGCATTGATTTGAAGCTAAATCATGTGTTTCGCTTGGATTTGAAGCTAACTCGTTTGTTTCTCATGCAGTTGAAGCTAAAACTTGTATATCACAAGTATTTGAAGATAAACCATTTGTATTGCATGGATACGAAGGAGAGCCCTCTACTTCTCATTGATTTGAAGCTAAATCATGTGTTTCGATTGGTTTTGAAGCCAACTCGTTTGTTGCGCATACAGTTGAAGCTAAATTATGTATATCACAAGTATTTGATGCTAAAGTATTCGTGTCGCATGGATTTGATTCTATGCCTTCTACGTCGCATTGTTTTCAAGTTAAGTCATGTTTTGCATGGATTTCTAGCCAACTCGTTTGTTGCGCATACAGTTGAAGCTAAATTATGTATATCACAAGTATTTGAAGCTGAACCATTTGTTTCGCATGAATATTAAGCTAAAACATGTCTTTCGAATGAATTTGATGCTAACTCATGTGTTTCGTATGGATTTGAAGCTAACTCGTTTGCTTCGCTTGCAGTTGAAGCTAAATCATGTATATCACAATTATTTGAGGCTGAACCATTTGTTTCGCATGAATATTAAGCTAAACCATGTGTTTCGAATGAATTTGTATCTAACTCGTTTGTTTGGCCTGCCTTGGAATCTAAATTATGTATATCACAAGTATTTGAAGCTAAACCATTTGATTCGCATGGATTTGAAGCTAAGCCTTCCACTTCGCATTGATTTAAAGCTAAATCGTGTGTTTCGTATGGATTTGCAGTTACCTCGTTTGTTTCACCTGCATTTGAAGCTAAATCATTTATATCACAAGTATTTGAAGCTAAACCATTTGCTTCGCATGGATTCGAAGATAAGACTTCTACTTCGCATTTATTTGAAGCTGAATCCTGTGTTTCGCTTGAATTCGAATCTGACACGTTTGTTTCACATGCAGATGAAGCTGAATCATGTATATCACAACTATTTGAAACTAAACCATTTGATTCGCATGGATTTGAAGCTATGCCTTCCACTTCGCATTGATTTGAAGCTAAATCATGTGTTTCGCTTAGATTTGAAGCTAACTCGTTTTTTTCGCATGCAGTTGAAGATAAATCATGTGTATCACAAGTATTTGAAGCAAAACCATTTGATTCGCATGGATTTGAAGCTAAGCCTTCCACTTCGCATTGTTTTGAAACTAAATCATTTGTTTCGCTTGGATTTGAAGCTAATTCGTTTGTTTCGATGCAGTTGAAGCTAATTCATGTATATCACAAGTATTTGAAGCTAAAACATTTGTTTCGCTTGGACTTGAAGCTAAGCCTTCTACTTCGCATTGATTTGAAATTAAATCATGTGATTCGCGTGGATTTGAAGCTAACTCGATTGTTTCGCCTGCATTTGAAGCTAAATCATGTATATCACAAGCATTTGAAGCTGTACCATTTTTATCGCATGGATTTGAATATAAGCCTTCTAAGTCGCAATGATTTGAAGCTAAAGCATGTGTTTCGCATGGATTTGGAGCTAACTCGTTTGTTTCGCCTGCATTTGAAGCTATATCACTTACATTCGCAAGTATTTGAAGCTAAATCATTCGTTTCGCATGGATTTGAAGCTAAGCCTTCTACTTCGCATTGATTTGTAGCTAAATCATGTGTTTCGCTTGGATTTGAAGCTAACTCGTTTGTTTCTCATGCAGTTGAAGCTAAAACTTGTATATCACAAGTATTTGAAGATAAACCATTTGTATTGCATGGATACGAAGGAGAGCCCTCTACTTCTCATTGATTTGAAGCTAAATCATGTGTTTCGATTGGATTTGAAGCCAACTCGTTTGTTTCGCATGCAGTTGAAGCTAAATAATGTATATCACAAGTATTTGAAGCTAAACCATTTGATTCTCAAGCTAAGCCTTCCACTTGCCATTGATTTGAAGCTAAATCATGTGTTCGCATGGATTTGAAGCTAACTCGTTTATTTCGCATGCAGTTGAAAATAAATCATGCATATCACAAGTATTTGTAGCTAAACGATTTGTTTCGCATGGATTTGTAGCTAAGCCTTCTACTTCGCATTGATTTGAAGCTAAATCATGTGTTTCGCTTGGGCCTGAAGCTAAACCATGTGTTTGGTATGAATTTAATGCTAAATCATGTGATTCGTTTGGAATTGAAGCTAAATCACTTGTTTCGTATGCAGTTGAAGCTAAGTAATCTATATCACAAGTATTTGAAGCTGAACCATTTTTTTCGCATGATTATTAAGCTAATCCATGTGTTTCGAATGTATTTGAAGCAAAATCATGTGTTTCGCATGTATTTGAATCAAACTCGTTTGTTTCGCCAGTATTTGAAGCTAAATCATGTATATCACAAGTATTTGAATCTAAACCATTTGTTTCGCATGGATTCGACGATAAGCATTCTACTTCGCATTGATTTGAAGCGAAATCATGTGTTACACATGGATTTGAAGCTAACTCGTTTCTTTCGCCTGCATTTGAAGCTAAGGCATGTACATTACAAGCATTTGAAGCTGAACCATTTGTTTCTCATATATTTGATGATAAGCCTTCCACTTCGCATTGATTTGAAGCTAAATCATATATTCCACATGGATTTCAAGATACCTCGTTTGTTTCGCATGCAGTGGAAGCTATATCATGTATATCACAAGTATTTGAAGCTAAACCATTCGATTCGCAGGGATTTGAAGCTAAGCCTTCTACTTCGCATTGATTTGAAGCTAAATCGTTTGTTTCGCATGGATTTTAAGCTAACTCGTTTGTTTGACATGCAGTTGAAGCTAAATCATGTATAAAACAAGTATTTGAAGCTAAACCATTTGTTTCGCTTGGATTTGAAGCTAATTCGTTTGTTTCGATGCAGTTGAAGCTAATTCATGTATATCACAAGCATTTGAAGCTGTACCATTTTATCGCATGGATTTGAATATAAGCCTTCTAAGTCGCATTGATTTGAAGCTAAATCATGTGTTTCGCTTGGATTTGAAGGTAACTCGTTTGTTGCTCATGCAGTTGAAGATAAAACTTGTATATCACAAGTATTTGAAGATAAACCATTTGTATTGCATGGATACGAAGGAGAGCCCTCTACTTCTCATTGATTTGAAGCTAAATCATGTGTTTCGATTGGATTTGAAGCCAACTCGTTTGTTTAGCATGCAGTTAAAGCTAAATCATGTATATCACAAGTATTTGAAGCTGAACCATTCGTTTCGCATGGATTTGAAGGTAAGCCTTCTACTTCGCATTGATTTGCAGCTGAGTCATGTTTTTCGCTTGGATTTGAAGCTAACTTGTTTGATTCGCATGCAGTTGAAGCTAAATCATGTATATCACAAGTATTTGAAGATAAACCATTTGTTTCGCATGGATTTGATGCTAAGCCTTCAACTTCCCATTGATTTGAAGCTAAATCATGTGTTGCGCTTGGATTTGACGATAACTCGATTGTTTTGCATGCAGATGAAGCTAAATCATGTTTATCACAAGTATTTGAAGCTAAACCAATTGTTTCGCATGGATTTGGTGCTAAGCCTTGAACTTCACTTTGATTTGAAGCTAAATCATATGTTTCGCTTGGATTTGAAGCCAACTCGTTTGTTTTGCATGCAGTTGAAGCTGAATCATGTATATCACAAGCATTTGAAGCTGAACCATTTGTTTCTCATATATTTGATGATAAGCCTTCCACTTCGCATTGATTTGAAGCTAAATCATATATTCCACATGGATTTCAAGATACCTCGTTTGTTTCACATGCAGATGAAGCTGAATCATGTATATCACAACTATTTGAAACTAAACCATTTGATTCGCATGGATTTTAAGCTATGCCTTCTACTTCGCATTGATTTGAAGCTAAATCATGTGTTTCGCTTAGATTTGAAGCTAACTCGTTTTTTTCGCATGCAGTTGAAGATAAATCATGTGTATCACAAGTATTTGAAGTAAAACCCTTTGATTCGCATGGATTTGAAGCTAAGCCTTCCACTTCGCATTGTTTTGAAACAAAATCATTTGTTTCGCTTGGATTTGAAGCTAATTCGTTTGTTTCGATGCAGTTGAAGCTAATTCATGTATATCACAAGTATTTGAAGCTAAAACAGTTGTTTCGCTTGGACTTGAAGCTAAGCCTTCTACTTCGCATTGATTTGAAATTAAATCATGTGATTCGCGTGGATTTGAAGCTAACTCGATTGTTTCGCCTGCATTTGAAGCTAAATTATGTATATCACAAGCATTTGAAGCTGTACCATTTTTATCGCTTGGATTTGAATATAAGCCTTCTAAGTCGCAATGATTTGAAGCTAAAGCATATGTTTCGCATGGATTTGAAGCTAACTCGTTTGTTTCGCCTGCATTTGAAGCTATATCACTTACATTCGCAAGTATTTGAAGCTAAATCATTCGTTTCGCATGGATTTGAAGCTAAGCCTTCTACTTCGCATTGATTTGAAGCTAAATCATGTGTTTCGCTTGGATTTGAAGCTAACTCGTTTGTTTCGCCAGTATTTGAAGCTAAATCATGTATATCACAAGTATTTGAATCTAAACCATTTGTTTCGCATGGATTCGACGATAAGCATTCTATTTCGCATTGATTTGAAGCTAAATCGTGTATTTCGATTGGATTTGAAGCCAACTCGTTTGTTTCGCATGCAGTTGTAGCTAAATCATGTATATCACAAGTATTTGAAGCTCAACCATTTGATTCTCAAGCTAAGCCTTCCACTTGCCATTGATTTTAAGCTAAATCATGTGTTTCGCATGGATTTGAAGCTAACCCGTTTGTTTCACATACAGTTGAAGCTAAATCATGTATATCACAAATATTTGAAGCTAAAACATTTGTTTCGCTTGGACTTGAAGCTAAGCCTTCTACTTCGCATTGATTTGAAATTAAATCATGTGATTCGCGTGGATTTGAAGCTAAATCGATTGTTTCGCCTGCATTTGAAGCTAAATCATGTATATCACAAGCATTTGAAGCTGTACCATTTTTATCGCATGGATTTGAATATAAGCCTTCTAAGTCGCATTGATTTGAAGCTAAAGCATGTGTTTCGCATGGATTTGAAGCTAACTCGTTTGTTTCGCCTGCATTTGAAGCTATATCACTTACATTCGCAAGTATTTGAAGCTAAATCATTCGTTTCGCATGGATTTGAAGCTAAGCCTTCTACTTCGCATTGATTTGAAGCTAAATCATGTGTTTCGCTTGGATTTGAAGCTAACTCGTTTGTTTCTCATGCAGTTGAAGCTAAAACTTGTATATCACAAGTATTTGAAGATAAACCATTTGTATTGCATGGATACGAAGGAGAGCCCTCTACTTCTCATTGATTTGAAGCTAAATCATGTGTTTCGATTGGTTTTGAAGCCAACTCGTTTGTTGCGCATACAGTTGAAGCTAAATTATGTATATCACAAGTATTTGATGCTAAAGTATTCGTGTCGCATGGATTTGATTCTATGCCTTCTACGTCGCATTGTTTTCAAGTTAAGTCATGTTTTGCATGGATTTCTAGCCAACTCGTTTGTTGCGCATACAGTTGAAGCTAAATTATGTATATCACAAGTATTTGAAGCTGAACCATTTGTTTCGCATGAATATTAAGCTAAAACATGTCTTTCGAATGAATTTGATGCTAACTCATGTGTTTCGTATGGATTTGAAGCTAACTCGTTTGCTTCGCTTGCAGTTGAAGCTAAATCATGTATATCACAATTATTTGAGGCTGAACCATTTGTTTCGCATGAATATTAAGCTAAACCATGTGTTTCGAATGAATTTGATCCTAACTCATGTGTTTCGTATGGATTTGTATCTAACTCGTTTGTTTGGCCTGCCTTGGAATCTAAATTATGTATATCACAAGTATTTGAAGCTAAACCATTTGATTCGCATGGATTTGAAGCTATGCCTTCCACTTCGCATTGATTTGAAGCTAAATCATGTGTTTCGCTAAGATTTGAAGCTAACTCGTTTTTTTCGCATGCAGTTGAAGATAAATCATGTGTATCACAAGTATTTGAAGCAAAACCATTTGATTCGCATGGATTTGAAGCTAAGCCTTCCACTTCGCATTGTTTTGAAACTAAATCATTTGTTTCGCTTGGATTTGAAGCTAAATCGATTGTTTCGCCTGCATTTGAAGCTAAATCATGTATATCACAAGCATTTGAAGCTGTACCATTTTTATCGCATGGATTTGAAGCTAAGCCTTCTACTTCGCATTGATTTGAAATTAAATCATGTGATTCGCGTGGATTTGAAGCTAACTCGATTGTTTCGCCTGCATTTGAAGCTAAATCATGTATATCACAAGCATTTGAAGCTGTACCATTTTTATCGCATGGATTTGAATATAAGCCTTCTAAGTCGCAATGATTTGAAGCTAAAGCATGTGTTTCGCATGGATTTGGAGCTAACTCGTTTGTTTCGCCTGCATTTGAAGCTATATCACTTACATTCGCAAGTATTTGAAGCTAAATCATTCGTTTCGCATGGATTTGAAGCTAAGCCTTCTACTTCGCATTGATTTGTAGCTAAATCATGTGTTTCGCTTGGATTTGAAGCTAACTCGTTTGTTTCTCATGCAGTTGAAGCTAAAACTTGTATATCACAAGTATTTGAAGATAAACCATTTGTATTGCATGGATACGAAGGAGAGCCCTCTACTTCTCATTGATTTGAAGCTAAATCATGTGTTTCGATTGGATTTGAAGCCAACTCGTTTGTTTCGCATGCAGTTGAAGCTAAATCATGTATATCACAAGTATTTGAAGCTAAACCATTTGATTCTCAAGCTAAGCCTTCCACTTGCCATTGATTTGAAGCTAAATCATGTGTTCGCATGGATTTGAAGCTAACTCGTTTATTTCGCATGCAGTTGAAAATAAATCATGCATATCACAAGTATTTGTAGCTAAACGATTTGTTTCGCATGGATTTGTAGCTAAGCCTTCTACTTCGCATTGATTTGAAGCTGAATCATGTGTTTCGCTTGGACCTGAAGCTAAACCATGTGTTTGGTATGAATTTAATGCTAAATCATGTGATTCGTTTGGAATTGAAGCTAAATCACTTGTTTCGTATGCAGTTGAAGCTAAGTAATCTATATCACAAGTATTTGAAGCTGAACCATTTTTTTCGCATGATTATTAAGCTAATCCATGTGTTTCGAATGTATTTGAAGCAAAATCATGTGTTTCGCATGTATTTGAATCAAACTCGTTTGTTTCGCCAGTATTTGAAGCTAAATCATGTATATCACAAGTATTTGAATCTAAACCATTTGTTTCGCATGGATTCGACGATAAGCATTCTACTTCGCATTGATTTGAAGCGAAATCATGTGTTACACATGGATTTGAAGCTAACTCGTTTCTTTCGCCTGCATTTGAAGCTAAGGCATGTACATTACAAGCATTTGAAGCTGAACCATTTGTTTCTCATATATTTGATGATAAGCCTTCCACTTCGCATTGATTTGAAGCTAAATCATATATTCCACATGGATTTCAAGATACCTCGTTTGTTTCGCATGCAGTGGAAGCTATATCATGTATATCACAAGTATTTGAAGCTAAACCATTCGATTCGCAGGGATTTGAAGCTAAGCCTTCTACTTCGCATTGATTTGAAGCTAAATCGTTTGTTTCGCATGGATTTTAAGCTAACTCGTTTGTTTGACATGCAGTTGAAGCTAAATCATGTATAAAACAAGTATTTGAAGCTAAACCATTTGTTTCGCGTGGATTTGTTAGCTAAGCCTTCTACTTCGCATAGATTTGAAGCTAAATCATGTGTTTCCCTTGAATTTGAAGTTAACACGCCTGTTTCACATGCAGTTGAAGCTAAATCATGTATATCACAAATATTTGAAGCTATACCATTTGTTTCGCATGGATTTGAAGCTAAGCCTTCTACTTCGCATTGCTTTGAAGCTGAATCATGTGTTTCGCTTGGATTTGAAGCTAACTCGTTTGTTCCGCATGCAGATGAAGCTAAATCATGCATGTCACAAGTATTTGTAGCTAAACCATTTGATTCGCATGAATATTAAGGTGAACCATGTGTTTCGAATGAATGTGTAACTAAATCGTGTGTTTCGAATGGATTTGAAGCTAACACGTTTGTTTTGCATGCAGTTGAAGCTGAATCATGTATATCACAAGTATTTGACGCTGAACCATTTGACTTCTATGGATTTGAAGCTAAGCCTTCTACTTTGCATTGATTTCAAGCTGAATCATGTGTTCGCTTGGATTTGAAGCTAACTCGTTTGTTTAGCATGCAGTTAAAGCTAAATCATGTATATCAGAAGTATTTGAAGCTGAACCATTTGTTTCGCATGGATTTGGAGATAAGCCTTCTACTTCGCATTGATTTGCAGCTGAGTCATGTTTTTCGCTTGGATTTGAAGCTAACTTGTTCGATTCGCCTGCAGTTGAAGCTAAGGCATGTACATCACAAGAATTTGAAGCTGAACCATTTGTTTCTCATATATTTGATGATAAGCCTTCCACTTCGCATTGATTTGAAGCTAAATCATATATTCCACATGGATTTCAAGATACCTCGTTTGTTTCGCATGCAGTGGAAGCTATATCATGTATATCACAAGTATTTGAAGCTAAACCATTCGATTCGCAGGGATTTGAAGCTAAGCCTTCTACTTCGCATTGATTTTAAGCTAAATCGTGTGTTTCGCATGGATTTGAAGCTAACTCGTTTGTTTCACATGCAGTTGAAGCTAAATCATGTATTTAACAAATATTTGAAGCTATACCATTTGTTTCGCATGGATTTGAAGCTAAGCCTTCTACTTCGCATTGATTTGAAGCTGAATCATGTGTTTCGTATCGATTTGTATCTAACTCGTTTGTTTGGCCAGCCTTGGAATCTAAATTATGTATATCACAAGTATTTGAAGCTAAATCATTCGTTTCGCATGGATTTGAAGCTAAGCCTTCTACTTCGCATTGATTTGTAGCTAAATCATGTGTTTCGCTTGGATTTGAAGCTAACTCGTTTGTTTCTCATGCAGTTGAAGCTAAAACTTGTATATCACAAGTATTTGAAGATAAACCATTTGTATTGCATGGATACGAAGGAGAGCCCTCTACTTCTCATTGATTTGAAGCTAAATCATGTGTTTCGATTGGATTTGAAGCCAACTCGTTTGTTTCGCATGCAGTTGAAGCTAAATCATGTATATCACAAGTATTTGAAGCTAAACCATTTGATTCTCAAGCTAAGCCTTCCACTTGCCATTGATTTGAAGCTAAATCATGTGTTCGCATGGATTTGAAGCTAACTCGTTTATTTCGCATGCAGTTGAAAATAAATCATGCATATCACAAGTATTTGTAGCTAAACGATTTGTTTCGCATGGATTTGTAGCTAAGCCTTCTACTTCGCATTGATTTGAAGCTAAATCATGTGGTTCGCTTGAACCTGAAGCTAAACCATGTGTTTTGTATGAATTTAATGCTAAATCATGTGATTCGTTTGGAATTGAAGCTAAATCACTTGTTTCGTATGCAGTTGAAGCTAAGTAATCTATATCACAAGTATTTGAAGCTGAACCATTTTTTTCGCATGATTATTAAGCTAATCCATGTGTTTCGAATGTATTTGAAGCAAAATCATGTGTTTCGCATGGATTTGAATCAAACTCGTTTGTTTCGCCAGTATTTGAAGCTAAATCATGTATATCACAAGTATTTGAATCTAAACCATTTGTTTCGCATGGATTCGACGATAAGCATTCTACTTCGCATTGATTTGAAGCGAAATCATGTGTTACACATGGATTTGAAGCTAACTCGTTTCTTTCGCCTGCATTTGAAGCTAAGGCATGTACATTACAAGCATTTGAAGCTGAACCATTTGTTTCTCATATATTTGATGATAAGCCTTCCACTTCGCATTGATTTGAAGCTAAATCATATATTCCACATGAATTTCAAGATACCTCGTTTGTTTCGCATGCAGTGGAAGCTATATCATGTATATCACAAGTATTTGAAGCTAAACCATTCGATTCGCAGGGATTTGAAGCTAAGCCTTCTACTTCGCATTGATTTGAAGCTAAATCGTTTGTTTCGCATGGATTTTAAGCTAACTCGTTTGTTTGACATGCAGTTGAAGCTAAATCATGTATAAAACAAGTATTTGAAGCTAAACCATTTGTTTCGCGTGGATTTGTTAGCTAAGCCTTCTACTTCGCATAGATTTGAAGCTAAATCATGTGTTTCCCTTGAATTTGAAGTTAACACGCCTGTTTCACATGCAGTTGAAGCTAAATCATGTATATCACAAATATTTGAAGCTATACCATTTGTTTCGCATGAATATTAAGGTGAACCATGTGTTTCGAATGAATGTGTAACTAAATCGTGTGTTTCGAATGGATTTGAAGCTAACACGTTTGTTTTGCATGCAGTTGAAGCTGAATCATGTATATCACAAGTATTTGACGCTGAACCATTTGACTTCTATGGATTTGAAGCTAAGCCTTCTACTTCGCATTGATTTCAAGCTGAATCATGTGTTCGCTTGGATTTGAAGCTAACTCGTTTGTTTAGCATGCAGTTAAAGCTAAATCATGTATATCAGAAGTATTTGAAGCTGAACCATTTGTTTCGCATGGATTTGGAGATAAGCCTTCTACTTCGCATTGATTTGCAGCTGAGTCATGTTTCTCGCTTGGATTTGAAGCTAACTTGTTCGATTCGCCTGCAGTTGAAGCTAAGGCATGTACATCACAAGCATTTGAAGCTGAACCATTTGTTTCTCATATATTTGATGATAAGCCTTCCACTTCGCATTGATTTGAAGCTAAATCATATATTCCACATGGATTTCAAGATACCTCGTTTGTTTCGCATGCAGTGGAAGCTATATCATGTATATCACAAGTATTTGAAGCTAAACCATTCGATTCGCAGGGATTTGAAGCTAAGCCTTCTACTTCGCATTGATTTTAAGCTAAATCGTGTGTTTCGCATGGATTTGAAGCTAACTCGTTTGTTTCACATGCAGTTGAAGCTAAATCATGTATATAACAAATATTTGAAGCTATACCATTTGTTTCGCATGGATTTGAATCTAAGCCTTCTACTTCGCATTGATTTGAAGCTGAATCATGTGTTTCGTATCGATTTGTATCTAACTCGTTTGTTTGGCCAGCCTTGGAATCTAAATTATGTATATCACAAGTATTTGAAGCTAAACCATTTGATTCGCATGGATTTGAAGCTACGCCTTCCACTTCGCATTGATTTAAAGCTAAATCATGTGTTTCGTATGGATTTGCAGTTACCTCGTTTGTTTCACCTGCATTTGAAGCTAAATCATTTATATCACAAGTATTTGAAGCTAAACCATTTGCTTCGCATGGATTCGAAGATAAGACATCTACTTCGCATTTATTTGAAGCTGAATCCTGTGTTTCGCTTGAATTCGAATCTGACACGTTTGTTTCACATGCAGATGAAGCTAAATCATGTATATCACAACTATTTTAAGCTAAAGCATTTGATTCGCATGGATTTGAAGCTATGCCTTCTACTTCGCATTGATTTGAAGCTAAATCATGTGTTTCGCTTAGATTTGAAGCTAACTCGTTTTTTTCGCATGCAGTTGAAGATAAATCATGTGTATCACAAGTATTTGAAGCAAAACCATTTGATTCGCATGGATTTGAAGCTAAGCCTTCCACTTCGCATTGTTTTGAAACTAAATCATTTGTTTCGCTTGGATTTGAAGCTAATTCGTTTGTTTCGATGCAGTTGAAGCTAATTCATGTATATCTCAAGTATTTGAAGCTAAAACATTTGTTTCGCTTGGACTTGAAGCTAAGCCTTCTACTTCGCATTGATTTGAAATTAAATCATGTGTTCGCTTGGATTTGAAGCTAACTCGTTTGTTTAGCATGCAGTTAAAGCTAAATCATGTATATCAGAAGTATTTGAAGCTGTACCATTTGTTTCGCATGGATTTGGAGATAAGCCTTCTACTTCGCATTGATTTGCAGCTGAGTCATGTTTTTCGCTTGGATTTGAAGCTAACTTGTTCGATTCGCCTGCAGTTGAAGCTAAGGCATGTACATCACAAGCATTTGAAGCTGAACCATTTGTTTCTCATATATTTGATGATAAGCCTTCCACTTCGCATTGATTTGAAGCTAAATCATATATTCCACATGGATTTCAAGATACCTCGTTTGTTTCGCATGCAGTGGAAGCTATATCATGTATATCACAAGTATTTGAAGCTAAACCATTCGATTCGCAGGGATTTGAAGCTAAGCCTTCTACTTCGCATTGATTTTAAGCTAAATCGTGTGTTTCGCATGGATTTGAAGCTAACTCGTTTGTTTCACATGCAGTTGAAGCTAAATCATGTATATAACAAATATTTGGAGCTATTCCATTTGTTTCGCATGGATTTGAAGCTAAGCCTTCTACTTCGCATTGATTTGAAGCTGAATCATGTGTTTCGTATCGATTTGTATCTAACTCGTTTGTTTGGCCAGCCTTGGAATCTAAATTATGTATATCACAAGTATTTGAAGCTAAACCATTTGATTCGCATGGATTTGAAGCTACGCCTTCCACTTCGCATTGATTTAAAGCTAAATCATGTGTTTCGTATGGATTTGCAGTTACCTCGTTTGTTTCACCTGCATTTGAAGCTAAATCATTTATATCACAAGTATTTGAAGCTAAACCATTTGCTTCGCATGGATTCGAAGATAAGACATCTACTTCGCATTTATTTGAAGCTGAATCCTGTGTTTCGCTTGAATTCGAATCTGACACGTTTGTTTCACATGCAGATGAAGCTAAATCATGTATATCACAACTATTTTAAGCTAAAGCATTTGATTCGCATGGATTTGAAGCTATGCCTTCTACTTCGCATTGATTTGAAGCTAAATCATGTGTTTCGCTTAGATTTGAAGCTAACTCGTTTTTTTCGCATGCAGTTGAAGATAAATCATGTGTATCACAAGTATTTGAAGCAAAACCATTTGATTCGCATGGATTTGAAGCTAAGCCTTCCACTTCGCATTGTTTTGAAACTAAATCATTTGTTTCGCTTGGATTTGAAGCTAATTCGTTTGTTTCGATGCAGTTGAAGCTAATTCATGTATATCACAAGTATTTGAAGCTAAAACATTTGTTTCGCTTGGACTTGAAGCTAAGCCTTCTACTTCGCATTGATTTGAAATTAAATCATGTGTTCGCTTGGATTTGAAGCTAACTCGTTTGTTTAGCATGCAGTTAAAGCTAAATCATGTATATCAGAAGTATTTGAAGCTGAACCATTTGTTTCGCATGGATTTGGAGATAAGCCTTCTACTTCGCATTGATTTGCAGCTGAGTCATGTTTTTCGCTTGGATTTGAAGCTAACTTGTTCGATTCGCCTGCAGTTGAAGCTAAGGCATGTACATCACAAGCATTTGAAGCTGAACCATTTGTTTCTCATATATTTGATGATAAGCCTTCCACTTCGCATTGATTTGAAGCTAAATCATATATTCCACATGGATTTCAAGATACCTCGTTTGTTTCGCATGCAGTGGAAGCTATATCATGTATATCACAAGTATTTGAAGCTAAACCATTCGATTCGCAGGGATTTGAAGCTAAGCCTTCTACTTCGCATTGATTTTAAGCTAAATCGTGTGTTTCGCATGGATTTGAAGCTAACTCGTTTGTTTCACATGCAGTTGAAGCTAAATCATGTATATAACAAATATTTGAAGCTATACCATTTGTTTCGCATGGATTTGAAGCTAAGCCTTCTACTTCGCATTGATTTGAAGCTGAATCATGTGTTTCGTATCGATTTGTATCTAACTCGTTTGTTTGGCCAGCCTTGGAATCTAAATTATGTATATCACAAGTATTTGAAGCTAAACCATTTGATTCGCATGGATTTGAAGCTACGCCTTCCACTTCGCATTGATTTAAAGCTAAATCATGTGTTTCGTATGGATTTGCAGTTACCTCCTTTGTTTCACCTGCATTTGAAGCTAAATCATTTATATCACAAGTATTTGAAGCTAAACCATTTGCTTCGCATGGATTCGAAGATAAGACATCTACTTCGCATTTATTTGAAGCTGAATCCTGTGTTTCGCTTGAATTCGAATCTGACACGTTTGTTTCACATGCAGATGAAAGCTAAATCATGTATATCACAACTATTTTAAGCTAAAGCATTTGATTCGCATGGATTTGAAGCTATGCCTTCTACTTCGCATTGATTTGAAGCTAAATCATAGTGTTTCGCTTAGATTTGAAGCTAACTCGTTTTTTTTCGCATGCAGTTGAAGATAAATCATGTGTATCACAAGTATTTGAAGCAAAACCATTTGATTCGCATGGATTTGAAGCTAAGCCTTCCACTTCGCATTGTTTTGAAACTAAATCATTTGTTTCGCTTGGATTTGAAGCTAATTCGTTTGTTTCGATGCAGTTGAAGCTAATTCATGTATATCACAAGTATTTGAAGCTAAAACATTTGTTTCGCTTGGACTTGAAGCTAAGCCTTCTACTTCGCATTGATTTGAAATTAAATCATGTGATTCGCGTGGATTTGAAGCTAACTCGATTGTTTCGCCTGCATTTGAAGCTTAAATCATGTATATCACAAGCATTTGAAGCTGTACCATTTTTATCGCATGGATTTGTATATAAGCCTTCTAAGTCGCCTTGATTTGAAGCTAAAGCATGTGTTTCGCTTGGACCTGAAGCTAACACGTCTGTTTCATATTGTGTTGAAGCTAAATCATGTATACCACGAGTTTTTGAAGCTGAACCATTTGTTTCGCATGAATTTGAAGCTAAACCATGTGTATGGTATGAATTTAATGCTAAATCATGTGATTCGTTTGGAATTGAAGCTAAATCACTTGTTTCGTATGCAGTTGAAGCTAAGTAATCTATATCACAAGTATTTGAAGCTGAACCATTTTTTTCGCATGATTATTAAGCTAATCCATTTGTTTCGAATGTATTTGAAGCAAAATCATGTGTTTCGCATGGATTTGAATCAAACTCGTTTGTTTCGCCTGTATTTGAAGCTAAATCATGTATATCACAAGTATTTGAATCTAAACCCATTTGTTTCGCATGGATTCGACCGATAGGCATTCTACTTCGCATTGATTTGAAAGCGAAATCATGTGTTACACATGGATTTGAAGCTAACTCGTTTCTTTCGCCTGCAGTTGAAGCTAAGGCATGTACATCACAAGCATTTGAAGCTGAACCATTTGTTTCTCATATATTTGATGATAAGCCTTCCACTTCGCATTGATTTGAAGCTAAAATCATATATTCCACATGGATTTCAAGATACCTCGTTTGTTTCGCATGCAGTGGAAGCTATATCATGTATATCACAAGTATTTGAAGCTAAACCATTCGATTCGCAGGGATTTGAAGCTAAGCCTTCTACTTCGCATTGATTTTAAGCTAAATCGTTTGTTTCGCATGGATTTTAAGCTAACTCGTTTGTTTGACATGCAGTTGAAGCTAAATCATGTATAAACAAGTATTTGAAACTAAACCATTTGTTTCGCGTGGATTTGTTAGCTAAGCCTTCTACTTCGCATAGATTTGAAGCTAAATCATGTGTTTCCCTTGAATTTGAAGTTAACACGCCTGTTTCACATGTAGTTGAAGCTAAATCATGTATATCACAGGTATTTGAATGTAAACCATTTGTTCGCATGGATTTGAAGCTAAGCCTTCTACTTCGCATTGATTTTAAGCTAAATCATGTGTTTCGCATGGATTTGAAGCTAACTCGTTTGTTTCACATGCAGTTGAAGCTAAATCATGTATATCACAAATATTTGAAGCTATACCATTTGTTTCGCATGGATTTGAAGCTAAGCCTTCTACTTCGCATTGATTTGAAGCTGAATCATGTGTTTCGCTTGGATTTGAAGCTAACTCGTTTGTTTCGCATGCAGATGAAGCTAAATCATGTATGTCACAAGTATTTGTAGCTAACCATTTGATTCGCATGAATATTAAGGTGAACCATGTGTTTCGAATGAATGTGTAACTAAATCGTGTGTTTCGAATGGATTTGAAGCTAACACGTTTGTTTTGCATGCAGTTGAAGCTGAATCATGTATATCACAAGTATTTGAAGCTGAACCATTTGACTTCTATGGATTTGAAGCTAAGCCTTCTACTTCGCATTGATTTCAAGCTGAATCATGTGTTCGCTTGGATTTGAAGCTAACTCGTTTGTTTAGCATGCAGTTAAAGCTAAATCATGTATATCACAAGTATTTGAAGCTGAACAATTTGTTTCGCATGGATTTGAAGATAAGCCTTCTACTTCGCATTGATTTGCAGCTGAGTCATGTTTTTTCGCTTGGATTTGAAGCTAACTTGTTTGATTCGCATGCAGTTGAAGCTAAATCATGTATATCACAAGTATTTGATGCTAAACCATTTGCTTCGCATGGATTCGAAGATGAGCCTTCTACTTCGCATTGATTTGAAGCTAAATCATGTGTTTCGCATGGATTTGTAGCTAACTCGTTTGTTTCACATGCAGTTGAAGCTAAATCATGTATATCACAAATATTTGAAGCTATACCATTTGTTTCGCATGGGTTTGAAGCTAAGCCTTCTACTTCGCATAGATTAGAAGCTAAATCATGTGTTTCCTTGAATTTGAAGTTAACACGTCTGTTTCACATGTAGTTGAAGCTAAATCATGTATATCACAGGTATTTGAATGTAAACCATTTGTTTCGCATGGATTTGAAGCTAAGCCTTCCACTTCGCATTGTTTTGAAACTAAATCATTTGTTTCGCTTGGATTTGAAGCTAATTCGTTTGTTTCGATGCAGTTGAAGCTAATTCATGTATATCACAAGTATTTGAAGCTAAAACATTTGTTTCGCTTGGACTTGAAGCTAAGCCTTCTACTTCGCATTGATTTGAAATTAAATCATGTGATTCGCGTGGATTTGAAGCTAACTCGATTGTTTCGCCTGTATTTGAAGCTAAATCATGTATATCACAAGCATTTGAAGCTGTACCATTTTTATCGCATGGATTTGAATATAAGCCTTCTAAGTCGCAATGATTTGAAGCTAAAGCATGTGTTTCGCATGGATTTGAAGCTAACTCGTTTGTTTCGCCTGCATTTGAAGCTATATCACTTACATTCGCAAGTATTTGAAGCTAAATCATTTGTTTCGCTTGGATTTGAAGCTAATTCGTTTGTTTCGATGCAGTTGTAGCTAATTCATGTATATCACAAGTATTTGAAGCTAAAACATTTGTTTCGCTTGGACTTGAAGCTAAGCCTTCTACTTCGCATTGATTTGAAATTAAATCATGTGATTCGCGTGGATTTGAAGCTAAATCGATTGTTTCGCCTGCATTTGAAGCTAAATCATGTATATCACAAGCATTTGAATCTGTACCATTTTTATCGCATGGATTTGAATATGAGCCTTCTAAGGGGCATTGATTTGAAGCTAAAGCATGTGTTTCGCATGGATTTGAAGCTAACTCGTTTGTTTCGCCTGCATTTGAAACTATATCACTTACATTCGCAAGTATTTGAAGCTAAATCATTCGTTTCGCATGGATTTGAAGCTAAGCCTTCTACTTCGCATTGATTTGAAGCTAAATCATGTGTTTCGCTTGGATTTGAAGCTAAATCATGTGTTTCGCTTGGATTTGAAGCTAACTCGTTTGTTTCTCATGCAGTTGAAGCTAAAACTTGTATATCACAAGTATTTGTAGCTAAACGATTTGTTTCGCATGGATTTGTAGCTAAGCCTTCTACTTCGCATTGATTTGAAGCTAAATCATGTGTTTCGCTTGGACCTGAAGCTAACACGTCTGTTTCATATTGTGTTGAAGCTAAATCATGTATACCACGAGTTTTTGAAGCTGAACCATTTGTTTCGCATGAATTTGAAGCTAAACCATGTGTTTGGTATGAATTTAATGCTAAATCATCTGATTCGTTTGGAATTGAAGCTAAATCACTTGTTTCGTATGCAGTTGAAGCTAAGTAATCTATATCACAAGTATTTGAAGCTGAACCATTTTTTTCGCATGATTATTAAGCTAATCCATGTGTTTCGAATGTATTTGAAGCAAAATCATGTGTTTCGCATGGATTTGAATCAAACTCGTTTGTTTCGCCAGTATTTGAAGCTAAATCATGTATATCACAAGTATTTGAATCTAAACCATTTGTTTCACATGGATTCGACGATAAGTATTCTACTTCGCATTGATTTGAAGCGAAATCATGTGTTACACATGGATTTGAAGCTAACTCGTTTCTTTCGCCTGCAGTTGAAGCTAAGGCATGTACATCACAAGCATTTGAAGCTGAACCATTTGTTTCTCAAAAAATTGATGATAAGCCTTCCACTTCGCATTGATTTGAAGCTAAATCATATATTCCACATGGATTTCAAGATACCTCGTTTTTTTCGCATGCAGTGGAAGCTTTATCATGTATATCACAAGTATTTGATGCTAAACCATTTGCTTCGCATGGATTCGAAGATGCGCCTTCTACTTCGCATTGATTTGAAGCTGAGTCATGTGATTGGCATGGATTTGAAGATAACTCGTTTGTTTCGCATGCGATTGAAGCTAAATCATGTATATCTCAAGTATTTGAAGCTGAACCATTTGTTTCGCATGAATTTGAAGCTAAACCATGTGTTTGGTATGAATTTAATGCTAAATCATGTGATTCGTTTGGAATTGAAGCTGAATCATTTGTTTCGTATGCAGTTGAAGGTAAGTAAACTATATCACAAGTATTTGAAGCTGAACCATTTTTTTCGCATGATTATTAAGCTAATCCATGTGTTTCGAATGTATTTGAAGCAAAATCATGTGTTTCGTATGGATTTGAAACAAACTCGTTTGTTTCGCCTGCATTTGAAGCTAAGGCATGTACATCACAAGCATTTGAAGCTGAACCATTGGTTTCTCATATATTTGATGATAAGCCTTCCACTTCGCATTGATTTGAAGCTGAATCATATATTCCACATGGATTTCAAGATACCTCGTTTTTTTCGCATGCAGTGGAAGCTATATCATGTATATCACAAGTATTTGATGCTAAACCATTTGCTTCGCATGGATTCGAAGATGAGCCTTCTACTTCGCATTGATTTGAAGCTGAATCATGTGTTTCGCATGGATTTGTAGCTAACTCGTTTGTTTCACATGCAGTTGAAGCTAAATCATGTATATCACAAATATTTGAAGCTATACCATTTGTTTCGCATGGATTCGACGATAAGTATTCTACTTCGCATTGATTTGAAGCGAAATCATGTGTTACACATGGATTTGAAGCTAACTCGTTTCTTTCGCCTGCAGTTGAAGCTAAGGCATGTACATCACAAGCATTTGAAGCTGAACCATTTGTTTCTCAAAAAATTGATGATAAGCCTTCCACTTCGCATTGATTTGAAGCTAAATCATATATTCCACATGGATTTCAAGATACCTCGTTTTTTTCGCATGCAGTGGAAGCTTTATCATGTATATCACAAGTATTTGATGCTAAACCATTTGCTTCGCATGGATTCGAAGATGCGCCTTCTACTTCGCATTGATTTGAAGCTGAGTCATGTGATTGGCATGGATTTGAAGATAACTCGTTTGTTTCGCATGCGATTGAAGCTAAATCATGTATATCTCAAGTATTTGAAGCTGAACCATTTGTTTCGCATGAATTTGAAGCTAAACCATGTGTTTGGTATGAATTTAATGCTAAATCATGTGATTCGTTTGGAATTGAAGCTGAATCATTTGTTTCGTATGCAGTTGAAGGTAAGTAAACTATATCACAAGTATTTGAAGCTGAACCATTTTTTTCGCATGATTATTAAGCTAATCCATGTGTTTCGAATGTATTTGAAGCAAAATCATGTGTTTCGTATGGATTTGAAACAAACTCGTTTGTTTCGCCTGCATTTGAAGCTAAGGCATGTACATCACAAGCATTTGAAGCTGAACCATTGGTTTCTCATATATTTGATGATAAGCCTTCCACTTCGCATTGATTTGAAGCTGAATCATATATTCCACATGGATTTCAAGATACCTCGTTTTTTTCGCATGCAGTGGAAGCTATATCATGTATATCACAAGTATTTGATGCTAAACCATTTGCTTCGCATGGATTCGAAGATGAGCCTTCTACTTCGCATTGATTTGAAGCTGAATCATGTGTTTCGCATGGATTTGTAGCTAACTCGTTTGTTTCACATGCAGTTGAAGCTAAATCATGTATATCACAAATATTTGAAGCTATACCATTTGTTTCGCATGGATTTGAAGCTAAGCCTTCTACTTCGCATAGATTTGAAGCTAAATCATGTGTTTCCCTTGAATTTGAAGTTAACCCGTTTGTTTCACATGCAGTTGAAGCTAAATCATGTATATCACAAATATTTGAAGCTATACCATTTGTTTCGCATGGATTTGAAGCTAAGCCTTCTACATCGCATTGATTTGAAGCTGAATCATGTGTTTCGCTTGGATTTGAAGCTAACTCGTTTGTTTCGCATGCAGTTGAAGCTGAATCATGTATATCACAACTATTTGAAGCTAAAGCATTTGATTCGCATGGATTTGAATCTAAGCCTTCTACTTCGCATTGATTTGAAGCTGAATCATGTATTTCCCTTTGATTTGAATCTAACTCGTTTGTTTCGCATGCAGTTGAAGCTGAATCATGTTTATCACAACAATCTGAATCTACACCACCTGTTTCGCAGGAATATGAAGCTATGATGCTAAACCATGTGACTCGCATGAATTTGAAGCTAAATCATGCGTTTCGCTTGAATTCGAAGCTAACACGTTTGTTTCACATTCAGTTGATGCTAAATCATGTATAAAACAAGTATTTGAAGCTAAACCATTTGTTTCGCATAGATTTCAAGCTAAGCCTTCTACTTCGCATAGATTTGAAGCTAAATCATGTGTTTCGATTGGATTTGAAGGTAACTCGCTTGTTTCGCATTCAGTTGAAGCTAAATCATGTATATCACAAGTATTTGAAGCTAAACTATTTTCTTCGCAAGGATTCGAAGATAAGTCTCCTATTTCGCATTGATTTGAAGCTAAATCATGTGTTTCGCATGGATTTGTATCCGAACCATTTGTTTCGCATGAATATTAAGCTAAACCATCTGTTTCGAATGAAATTGAAGATAAATCATGTGTTTCGCATGGATCTGAAGCTAACTCGTTTATTTCGCATGCAGATGAAGCCAAGTCAAGTATATCACAAGTATTTGAAGCTAAAGCATTCGATTCGCCTGGATTTGAAGCTAAGGCTTCTACTTCGAATTGATTTGAAGCTGAATCCTGTGTTTCGCTTGTACCTGAAGCTATCACGTCTGTTTCATATTGTGTTGAAGCTAAATCATGTATACCACGAGTTTTTGAAGCTGAACCATTTGTTTCGCATGAATTTGAAGCTAAACCATGTGTTTGGTATGAATTTAATGCTAAATCATGTGATTCGTTTGGAATTGAAGCTAAATCATTTGTTTCGTATGCAGTTGAAGCTAAGTAATCTATATCACAAGTATTTGAAGCTGAACCATTTTTTCGCATGATTATTAAGCTAATCCATGTGTTTCGAATGTATTTGAAGCAAAATCATGTGTTTCGTATGGATTTGAATCAAACTCGTTTGTTTCGCCTGTATTTGAAGCTAAATCATGTATATCACAAGTATTTGAAGCTAAACCATTTGTTTCGCATGGATTCGAAGATAAGCATTCTACTTCGCATTGATTTGAAGCGAAATCATGTGTTACACATGGATTTGAAGCAAACTCGTTTCTTTCGCCTGCAGTTGAAGCTAGGGCATGTACATCACAAGCATTTGAAGCTGAACCATTTGTTTCTCATATATTTGATGATAAGCCTTCCACTTCGCATTGATTTGAAGCTAAATCATATATTCCACATGGATTTCAAGATACCTCGTTTTTTTCGCATGCAGCGGAAGCTTTATCATGTATATCACAAGTATTTGATGCTAAACCATTTTCTTCGCATGGATTCGAAGATGTGCCTTCTACTTCGCATTGATTTGAATCTAAATCATGTGTTTCGCTTGGACCTGAAGCTAACACGTCCGTTTCATATTGTGTTGAAGCTAAATCATGTATACAACGAGTTTTAGAAGCTGAACCATTTGTTTCGCATGAATTTGAAGCTAAACCATCTGTTTGGTATGAATTTAATGCTAAATCATGTGATTCGTTTGGAATTGAAGCTAAATCATTTGTTTCGTATGCAGTTGAAGGTAAGTAAACTATATCACAAGTATTTGAAGCTGAACCATTTTTTTCGCATGACTATTAAGCTAATCCATGTGTTTCGAATGTATTTGAAGCAAAATCATGTGTTTCGCTTGGATTTGAAGATAACTCGTTTGTATCGCATGCAGTTGAGGTTAAATCATGTATATCACAAGTATTTGAAGCTAAACCATTTGTTTCGTTTGGATTTGAAGCTAAGCCTTCTACTTCGCATTGATTTGAAGCTTAATCATGTGACTCGCATGGATTTGAAGCTAACTCGTTTGTTTCTCATGCAGTTGAAGCTAAATCATGTATATCACAAGTATTTGAAGCTAAACCATTCGATTCGCAGGGATTTGAAGCTAAGCCTTCTACTTCGCATTGATTTTAAGCTAGATAATGTGTTTCGCATGGATATGAAGCCAACTCGTTTGTTTCGCATGCAGTTGAAGCTAAATCATGTATATCACAAGTAATTGAAGCGAACCATTCGTTACGCATGGATTTGAAGCTAAGCTTTCTACTTCGCATTGATTTGACGCTGAATCATGTGATTCGCTTGGATTTGAAGATAACCCGTTTTTTCTCATGCAGTTGAAGCAAATCATGTATATCACAAGTATTTGAATCTAAACCATTTGTTTCGTATGGATTTGATGCTAAGCCTTCTGCTTCGCATTGATTTGAAGCTGAGTCATGTGTTTCGCTTGGATTTGAGGCTAACTCGTTTGTTTCGCGTGCAGTTGAAGCTAAATCATGTATATCACAAGTATTTGAAGCTAAACCATTCGATTCGCAGGGATTTGAAGCTAAGCCTTCTACTTCGCACTGATTTTAAGCTAAATCATGTGTTTCGCATTGAATTTAAGCTAACTCTTTTGTTTGACAAGCAGTTGAAGCTAAATCATGTATATCACAAGGATTTGAAGCTAAGCCATTTGTTTCTCATGTATTTGAAGCTAAGACTTCTACCTCGCATTGATTTGAAGCTAAACCATTTGTTTCGTATCGATTTGAAGCTAAGCCTTCTACTTCGCATTGATTTGAAGCTGAGTCATGTGTTTCGCTTGGATTTGAGGCTAACTCTTTTGTTTCGCGAGCAGTTGAAGATAAATCATGTATATCACAAGTATTTGAAGCTAAACCATTCGATTCGCAAGGATTTGAAACGAAGCCTTCTACTTCGCATTGATTTTAAACCAAATCATGTGTTTCGCAATGATTTTAAGCTAACTCGTTTGTTTGACATGCTGTTGAAGATAAATCATGTATATCACAAGTATTTGAAGCTATACCATTTGTTTCGCATGCAGTTGAAGCTAAAACATGTATGTCACAAGTATTTGTAGCTAAACCATTTGATTCGCATGAATATTAAGGTGAACCATGTGTTTCGAATGAATGTGAAACTAAATCGTGTGTTTCGAGTGGATTTGAAGCTAACACGTTTGTTTTGCATGCATTTGAAGCTAAATCATGTATATCACAAATATTTGAAGCTAAATCATTCGATTCGAATGGATTTGAAGCTAAGCCTTCTACTTCGCATTGATTTTAAGCTAAATCATGTGTTTCTGGTGGTTTGTAAGTTAACTCGTTTGTTTCACATGCAGTTGAAGCTAAATCATGTATAAAACTAGTATTCGAAGCTAAACCATTCGATTCGCAGGGATTTGAAGCTAAGCCTTCTACTTCGCATTGATTTTAAGCTAGATAATGTGTTTCGCATGGATATGAAGCCAACTCGTTTGTTTCGCATGCAGTTGAAGCTAAATCATGTATATCACAAGTAATTGAAGCGAACCATTCGTTACGCATGGATTTGAAGCTAAGCTTTCTACTTCGCATTGATTTGACGCTGAATCATGTGTTTCGCTTGGATTTGAAGATAACTCGTTTTTTCGCATGCAGTTGAATCAAATCATGTATATCACAAGTATTTGAAGCTAAACCATTTGTTTCGCGTGGATTTGAAGCTAAGCCTTCTACTTCGCATTGATTTTAAGCTAAATCATGTGTATCGCATTGATTTTAAGCTAACTCGTTTGTTTGACACGCAGTTGAAGCTAAAACATGTATATCACAAGTATTTGAAGCTATACCATTTGTTTCGCATGGATTTGAAGTTAAGCCTGCTACTTCGCATTGATTTGAAGCTGAATTATGTGTTTCGCTTGGATTTGAAGCTAACTCGTTTGTTTCTCATGCAGTTGAAGCTAAGTCATGTATATCAAAGGATTTGAAGCTAAACAATTCGATTCGCAGGGATTTGAAGCTAAGCCTTCTACTTCGCATTGATTTTAAGCTAGATAATGTGTTTCGCATTGATATGCAGCCAACTCGTTTGTGTCGCATGCAGTTGAAGCTAAATCATGTATATCACAAGGATTTGAAGCTAAACCATTTGTTTCTCATGTATTTGAAGCTAAGACTTCTACTTCGCATTGATTTGAAGCTAAATCATGTGACTCGCATGGATTTGAAGCTAACTCGTTTGTTTCTCATGCAGTTGAAGCTAAATCATGTATATCACAAGTATTTGAAGCTAAACCATTCGATTCGCAGGGATTTGAAGCTAAGCCTTCTACTTCGCATTGATTTTAAGCTAGATAATGTGTTTCGCATGGATATGAAGCCAACTCGTTTGTTTCGCATGCAGTTGAAGCTAAATCATGTATATCACAAGTAATTGAAGCGAACCATTAGTTACGCATGGATTTGAAGCTAAGCTTTCTACTTCGCATTGATTTGACGCTGAATCATGTGTTTCGCTTGGATTTGAAGATAACCCGTTTTTTCGCATGCAGTTGAAGCAAATCATGTATATCACAAGTATTTGAATCTAAACCATTTGTTTCGTATGGATTTGATGCTAAGCCTTCTGCTTCGCATTGATTTGAAGCTGAGTCACGTGTTTCGCTTGGATTTGAGGCTAACTCGTTTGTTTCGCGTGCAGTTGAAGCTAAATCATGTATATCACAAGTATTTGAAGCTAAACCATTCGATTCGCAGGGATTTGAAGCTAAGCCTTCTACTTCGCACTGATTTTAAGCTAAATCATGTGTTTCGCATTGAATTTAAGCTATCTCGTTTGTTTGACATGCAGTTGAAACTAAATCATGTATATCACAAGTATTTGAAGCTAAACCATTTGTTTCGCGTGGATTTGAAGCTAAGCCTTCTACTTCGCATTGATTTTAAGCTAAATCATGTGTATCGCATTGATTTTAAGCTAACTCGTTTGTTTGACACGCAGTTGAAGCTAAATCACGTATATCAAAGGATTTGAAGCTAAACCATTCGATTCGCAGGGATTTGAAGTTAAGCCTACTACTTCGCATTGATTTGAAGCTGAATTATGTGTTTTGCTTGGATTTGAAGCTAACTCGTTTGTTTCGCATGCAGTTGAAGCTAAATCATATATATCACAAGTATTTGAAGCTATACCATTTGTTTCGCAATGATTTGAATCTAAGCCTTCTACTTCGCATTGATTTGGAGCTGAATCATGTGTTTCGCTTGGATTTGAAGATAACTCGTTTGTTTCGCATGCAGTTGAGGTTAAATCATGTATATCACAAGTATTTGAAGCTAAACCATTTGTTTCGTTTGGATTTGAAGCTAAGCCTTCTACTTCGCATTGATTTGAAGCTTAATCATGTGACTCGCATGGATTTGAAGCTAACTCGTTTGTTTCTCATGCAGTTGAAGCTAAATCATGTATATCAAAGGATTTGAAGCTAAACAATTCGATTCGCAGGGATTTGAAGCTAAGCCTTCTACTTCGCATTGATTTTAAGCTAGATAATGTGTTTCGCATTGATATGCAGCCAACTCGTTTGTGTCGCATGCAGTTGAAGCTAAATCATGTATATCACAAGGATTTGAAGCTAAACCATTTGTTTCTCATGTATTTGAAGCTAAGACTTCTACTTCGCATTGATTTGAAGCTAAATCATGTGACTCGCATGGATTTGAAGCTAACTCGTTTGTTTCTCATGCAGTTGAAGCTAAATCATGTATATCACAAGTATTTGAAGCTAAACCATTCGATTCGCAGGGATTTGAAGCTAAGCCTTCTACTTCGCATTGATTTTAAGCTAGATAATGTGTTTCGCATGGATATGAAGCCAACTCGTTTGTTTCGCATGCAGTTGAAGCTAAATCATGTATATCACAAGTAATTGAAGCGAACCATTAGTTACGCATGGATTTGAAGCTAAGCTTTCTACTTCGCATTGATTTGACGCTGAATCATGTGTTTCGCTTGGATTTGAAGATAACCCGTTTTTTCGCATGCAGTTGAAGCAAATCATGTATATCACAAGTATTTGAATCTAAACCATTTGTTTCGTATGGATTTGATGCTAAGCCTTCTGCTTCGCATTGATTTGAAGCTGAGTCATGTGTTTCGCTTGGATTTGAGGCTAACTCGTTTGTTTCGCGTGCAGTTGAAGCTAAATCATGTATATCACAAGTATTTGAAGCTAAACCATTCGATTCGCAGGGATTTGAAGCTAAGCCTTCTACTTCGCACTGATTTTAAGCTAAATCATGTGTTTCGCATTGAATTTAAGCTATCTCGTTTGTTTGACATGCAGTTGAAGCTAAATCATGTATATCACAAGTATTTGAAGCTAAACCATTTGTTTCGCGTGGATTTGAAGCTAAGCCTTCTACTTCGCATTGATTTTAAGCTAAATCATGTGTATCGCATTGATTTTAAGCTAACTCGTTTGTTTGACACGCAGTTGAAGCTAAATCACGTATATCAAAGGATTTGAAGCTAAACCTTTCGATTCGCAGGGATTTGAAGCTAAGCCTTCTACTTCGCATTGATTTTAAGCTAGATAATGTGTTTCGCATTGATATGCAGCCAACTCGTTTGTTTCGCATGCAGTTGAAGCTAAATCATGTATATCACAAGTAATTGAAGCGAACCATTCGTTACGCATGGATTTGAAGCTAAGCTTTCTACTTCGCATTGATTTGACGCTGAATCATGTGTTTCGCTTGGATTTGAAGATAACCCGTTTTTTCGCATGCAGTTGAAGCAAATCATGTATATCACAAGTATTTGAAGCTAAACCACTTGTTTCGTATGGATTTGAAGCTAAGCCTTCTGCTTCGCATTGATTTGATGCTGAGTCATGTGTTTCGCTTGGATTTGAGGCTAACTCGTTTGTTTCGCGTGCAGTTGAAGCTAAATCATGTATATCACAAGTATTTGAATCTAAACCATTCGATTCGCAGGGATTTGAAGCTAAGCCTTCTACTTCGCACTGATTTTAAGCTAAATCATGTGTTTCGCATTGATTTTAAGCTAACTCGTTTATTGACATGCAGTTGAAGCTAAATCATGTATATCACAAGTATTTGAAGCTAAACCATTTGTTTCGCGTGGATTTGAAGCTAAGCCTTCTACTTCGCATTGATTTTAAGCTAAATCATGTGTATCGCATTGATTTTAAGCTAACTCGTTTGTTTGACACGCAGTTGAAGCTAAAACATGTATATCACAAGTATTTGAAGCTATACCATTTGTTTCGCATGGATTTGAAGTTAAGCCTGCTACTTCGCATTGATTTGAAACTGAATTATGTGTTTCGCTTGGATTTGAAGCTAACTCGTTTGTTTCGCATGCAGTTGCAGCTAAATCATATATATCACAAGTATTTGAAGCTATACCATTTGTTTCGCAATGATTTGAATCTAAGCCTTCTACTTCGCATTGATTTGGAGCTGAATCATGTGTTTCGCTTGGATTTGAAGATAACTCGTTTGTTTCGCATGCAGTTGAGGTTAAATCATGTATATCACAAGTATTTGAAGCTAAACCATTTGTTTCGTTTGGATTTGAAGCTAAGCCTTCTACTTCGCATTGATTTGAAGCTTAATCATGTGACTCGCATGGATTTGAAGCTAACTCGTTTGTTTCTCATGCAGTTGAAGCTAAATCATGTATATCAAAGGAGTTGAAGCTAAACAATTCGATTCGCAGGGATTTGAAGCTAAGCCTTCTACTTCGCATTGATTTTAAGCTAGATAATGTGTTTCGCATTGATATGCAGCCAACTCGTTTGTGTCGCATGCAGTTGAAGCTAAATCATGTATATCACAAGGATTTGAAGCTAAACCATTTGTTTCTCATGTATTTGAAGCTAAGACTTCTACTTCGCATTGATTTGAAGCTAAATCATGTGACTCGCATGGATTTGAAGCTAACTCGTTTGTTTCTCATGCAGTTGAAGCTAAATCATGTATATCACAAGTATTTGAAGCTAAACCATTCGATTCGCAGGGATTTGAAGCTAAGCCTTCTACTTCGCATTGATTTTAAGCTAGATAATGTGTTTCGCATGGATATGAAGCCAACTCGTTTGTTTCGCATGCAGTTGAAGCTAAATCATGTATATCACAAGTAATTGAAGCGAACCATTAGTTACGCATGGATTTGAAGCTAAGCTTTCTACTTCGCATTGATTTGACGCTGAATCATGTGTTTCGCTTGGATTTGAAGATAACCCGTTTTTTCGCATGCAGTTGAAGCAAATCATGTATATCACAAGTATTTGAATCTAAACCATTTGTTTCGTATGGATTTGATGCTAAGCCTTCTGCTTCGCATTGATTTGAAGCTGAGTCATGTGTTTCGCTTGGATTTGAGGCTAACTCGTTTGTTTCGCGTGCAGTTGAAGCTAAATCATGTATATCACAAGTATTTGAAGCTAAACCATTCGATTCGCAGGGATTTGAAGCTAAGCCTTCTACTTCGCACTGATTTTAAGCTAAATCATGTGTTTCGCATTGAATTTAAGCTATCTCGTTTGTTTGACATGCAGTTGAAGCTAAATCATGTATATCACAAGTATTTGAAGCTAAACCATTTGTTTCGCGTGGATTTGAAGCTAAGCCTTCTACTTCGCATTGATTTTAAGCTAAATCATGTGTATCGCATTGATTTTAAGCTAACTCGTTTGTTTGACACGCAGTTGAAGCTAAATCACGTATATCAAAGGATTTGAAGCTAAACCTTTCGATTCGCAGGGATTTGAAGCTAAGCCTTCTACTTCGCATTGATTTTAAGCTAGATAATGTGTTTCGCATTGATATGCAGCCAACTCGTTTGTTTCGCATGCAGTTGAAGCTAAATCATGTATATCACAAGTAATTGAAGCGAACCATTCGTTACGCATGGATTTGAAGCTAAGCTTTCTACTTCGCATTGATTTGACGCTGAATCATGTGTTTCGCTTGGATTTGAAGATAACCCGTTTTTTCGCATGCAGTTGAAGCAAATCATGTATATCACAAGTATTTGAAGCTAAACCACTTGTTTCGTATGGATTTGAAGCTAAGCCTTCTGCTTCGCATTGATTTGATGCTGAGTCATGTGTTTCGCTTGGATTTGAGGCTAACTCGTTTGTTTCGCGTGCAGTTGAAGCTAAATCATGTATATCACAAGTATTTGAATCTAAACCATTCGATTCGCAGGGATTTGAAGCTAAGCCTTCTACTTCGCACTGATTTTAAGCTAAATCATGTGTTTCGCATTGATTTTAAGCTAACTCGTTTATTGACATGCAGTTGAAGCTAAATCATGTATATCACAAGTATTTGAAGCTAAACCATTTGTTTCGCGTGGATTTGAAGCTAAGCCTTCTACTTCGCATTGATTTTAAGCTAAATCATGTGTATCGCATTGATTTTAAGCTAACTCGTTTGTTTGACACGCAGTTGAAGCTAAAACATGTATATCACAAGTATTTGAAGCTATACCATTTGTTTCGCATGGATTTGAAGTTAAGCCTGCTACTTCGCATTGATTTGAAACTGAATTATGTGTTTCGCTTGGATTTGAAGCTAACTCGTTTGTTTCGCATGCAGTTGCAGCTAAATCATATATATCACAAGTATTTGAAGCTATACCATTTGTTTCGCAATGATTTGAATCTAAGCCTTCTACTTCGCATTGATTTGGAGCTGAATCATGTGTTTCGCTTGGATTTGAAGATAACTCGTTTGTTTCGCATGCAGTTGAGGTTAAATCATGTATATCACAAGTATTTGAAGCTAAACCATTTGTTTCGTTTGGATTTGAAGCTAAGCCTTCTACTTCGCATTGATTTGAAGCTTAATCATGTGACTCGCATGGATTTGAAGCTAACTCGTTTGTTTCTCATGCAGTTGAAGCTAAATCATGTATATCAAAGGAGTTGAAGCTAAACAATTCGATTCGCAGGGATTTGAAGCTAAGCCTTCTACTTCGCATTGATTTTAAGCTAGATAATGTGTTTCGCATTGATATGCAGCCAACTCGTTTGTGTCGCATGCAGTTGAAGCTAAATCATGTATATCACAAGGATTTGAAGCTAAACCATTTGTTTCTCATGTATTTGAAGCTAAGACTTCTACTTCGCATTGATTTGAAGCTAAATCATGTGACTCGCATGGATTTGAAGCTAACTCGTTTGTTTCTCATGCAGTTGAAGCTAAATCATGTATATCACAAGTATTTGAAGCTAAACCATTCGATTCGCAGGGATTTGAAGCTAAGCCTTCTACTTCGCATTGATTTTAAGCTAGATAATGTGTTTCGCATGGATATGAAGCCAACTCGTTTGTTTCGCATGCAGTTGAAGCTAAATCATGTATATCACAAGTAATTGAAGCGAACCATTAGTTACGCATGGATTTGAAGCTAAGCTTTCTACTTCGCATTGATTTGACGCTGAATCATGTGTTTCGCTTGGATTTGAAGATAACCCGTTTTTTCGCATGCAGTTGAAGCAAATCATGTATATCACAAGTATTTGAATCTAAACCATTTGTTTCGTATGGATTTGATGCTAAGCCTTCTGCTTCGCATTGATTTGAAGCTGAGTCATGTGTTTCGCTTGGATTTGAGGCTAACTCGTTTGTTTCGCGTGCAGTTGAAGCTAAATCATGTATATCACAAGTATTTGAAGCTAAACCATTCGATTCGCAGGGATTTGAAGCTAAGCCTTCTACTTCGCACTGATTTTAAGCTAAATCATGTGTTTCGCATTGAATTTAAGCTATCTCGTTTGTTTGACATGCAGTTGAAGCTAAATCATGTATATCACAAGTATTTGAAGCTAAACCATTTGTTTCGCGTGGATTTGAAGCTAAGCCTTCTACTTCGCATTGATTTTAAGCTAAATCATGTGTATCGCATTGATTTTAAGCTAACTCGTTTGTTTGACACGCAGTTGAAGCTAAATCACGTATATCAAAGGATTTGAAGCTAAACCTTTCGATTCGCAGGGATTTGAAGCTAAGCCTTCTACTTCGCATTGATTTTAAGCTAGATAATGTGTTTCGCATTGATATGCAGCCAACTCGTTTGTTTCGCATGCAGTTGAAGCTAAATCATGTATATCACAAGTAATTGAAGCGAACCATTCGTTACGCATGGATTTGAAGCTAAGCTTTCTACTTCGCATTGATTTGACGCTGAATCATGTGTTTCGCTTGGATTTGAAGATAACCCGTTTTTTCGCATGCAGTTGAAGCAAATCATGTATATCACAAGTATTTGAAGCTAAACCACTTGTTTCGTATGGATTTGAAGCTAAGCCTTCTGCTTCGCATTGATTTGATGCTGAGTCATGTGTTTCGCTTGGATTTGAGGCTAACTCGTTTGTTTCGCGTGCAGTTGAAGCTAAATCATGTATATCACAAGTATTTGAATCTAAACCATTCGATTCGCAGGGATTTGAAGCTAAGCCTTCTACTTCGCACTGATTTTAAGCTAAATCATGTGTTTCGCATTGATTTTAAGCTAACTCGTTTATTGACATGCAGTTGAAGCTAAATCATGTATATCACAAGTATTTGAAGCTAAACCATTTGTTTCGCGTGGATTTGAAGCTAAGCCTTCTACTTCGCATTGATTTTAAGCTAAATCATGTGTATCGCATTGATTTTAAGCTAACTCGTTTGTTTGACACGCAGTTGAAGCTAAAACATGTATATCACAAGTATTTGAAGCTATACCATTTGTTTCGCATGGATTTGAAGTTAAGCCTGCTACTTCGCATTGATTTGAAACTGAATTATGTGTTTCGCTTGGATTTGAAGCTAACTCGTTTGTTTCGCATGCAGTTGCAGCTAAATCATATATATCACAAGTATTTGAAGCTATACCATTTGTTTCGCAATGATTTGAATCTAAGCCTTCTACTTCGCATTGATTTGGAGCTGAATCATGTGTTTCGCTTGGATTTGAAGATAACTCGTTTGTTTCGCATGCAGTTGAGGTTAAATCATGTATATCACAAGTATTTGAAGCTAAACCATTTGTTTCGTTTGGATTTGAAGCTAAGCCTTCTACTTCGCATTGATTTGAAGCTTAATCATGTGACTCGCATGGATTTGAAGCTAACTCGTTTGTTTCTCATGCAGTTGAAGCTAAATCATGTATATCAAAGGAGTTGAAGCTAAACAATTCGATTCGCAGGGATTTGAAGCTAAGCCTTCTACTTCGCATTGATTTTAAGCTAGATAATGTGTTTCGCATTGATATGCAGCCAACTCGTTTGTGTCGCATGCAGTTGAAGCTAAATCATGTATATCACAAGGATTTGAAGCTAAACCATTTGTTTCTCATGTATTTGAAGCTAAGACTTCTACTTCGCATTGATTTGAAGCTAAATCATGTGACTCGCATGGATTTGAAGCTAACTCGTTTGTTTCTCATGCAGTTGAAGCTAAATCATGTATATCACAAGTATTTGAAGCTAAACCATTCGATTCGCAGGGATTTGAAGCTAAGCCTTCTACTTCGCATTGATTTTAAGCTAGATAATGTGTTTCGCATGGATATGAAGCCAACTCGTTTGTTTCGCATGCAGTTGAAGCTAAATCATGTATATCACAAGTAATTGAAGCGAACCATTAGTTACGCATGGATTTGAAGCTAAGCTTTCTACTTCGCATTGATTTGACGCTGAATCATGTGTTTCGCTTGGATTTGAAGATAACCCGTTTTTTCGCATGCAGTTGAAGCAAATCATGTATATCACAAGTATTTGAATCTAAACCATTTGTTTCGTATGGATTTGATGCTAAGCCTTCTGCTTCGCATTGATTTGAAGCTGAGTCATGTGTTTCGCTTGGATTTGAGGCTAACTCGTTTGTTTCGCGCGCAGTTGAAGCTAAATCATGTATATCACAAGTATTTGAAGCTAAACCATTCGATTCGCAGGGATTTGAAGCTAAGCCTTCTACTTCGCACTGATTTTAAGCTAAATCATGTGTTTCGCATTGAATTTAAGCTATCTCGTTTGTTTGACATGCAGTTGAAACTAAATCATGTATATCACAAGTATTTGAAGCTAAACCATTTGTTTCGCGTGGATTTGAAGCTAAGCCTTCTACTTCGCATTGATTTTAAGCTAAATCATGTGTATCGCATTGATTTTAAGCTAACTCGTTTGTTTGACACGCAGTTGAAGCTAAATCACGTATATCAAAGGATTTGAAGCTAAACCATTCGATTCGCAGGGATTTGAAGTTAAGCCTACTACTTCGCATTGATTTGAAGCTGAATTATGTGTTTCGCTTGGATTTGAAGCTAACTCGTTTGTTTCGCATGCAGTTGAAGCTAAATCATATATATCACAAGTATTTGAAGCTATACCATTTGTTTCGCAATGATTTGAATCTAAGCCTTCTACTTCGCATTGATTTGGAGCTGAATCATGTGTTTCGCTTGGATTTGAAGATAACTCGTTTGTTTCGCATGCAGTTGAGGTTACATCATGTATATCACAAGTATTTGAAGCTAAACCATTTGTTTCGTTTGGATTTGAAGCTAAGCCTTCTACTTCGCATTGATTTGAAGCTTAATCATGTGACTCGCATGGATTTGAAGCTAACTCGTTTGTTTCTCATGCAGTTGAAGCTAAATCATGTATATCAAAGGATTTGAAGCTAAACAATTCGATTCGCAGGGATTTGAAGCTAAGCCTTCTACTTCGCATTGATTTTAAGCTAGATAATGTGTTTCGCATTGATATGCAGCCAACTCGTTTGTGTCGCATGCAGTTGAAGCTAAATCATGTATATCACAAGGATTTGAAGCTAAACCATTTGTTTCTCATGTATTTGAAGCTAAGACTTCTACTTCGCATTGATTTGAAGCTAAATCATGTGACTCGCATGGATTTGAAGCTAACTCGTTTGTTTCTCATGCAGTTGAAGCTAAATCATGTATATCACAAGTATTTGAAGCTAAACCATTCGATTCGCAGGGATTTGAAGCTAAGCCTTCTACTTCGCATTGATTTTAAGCTAGATAATGTGTTTCGCATGGATATGAAGCCAACTCGTTTGTTTCGCATGCAGTTGAAGCTAAATCATGTATATCACAAGTAATTGAAGCGAAACATTAGTTACGCATGGATTTGAAGCTAAGCTTTCTACTTCGCATTGATTTGACGCTGAATCATGTGTTTCGCTTGGATTTGAAGATAACCCGTTTTTTCGCATGCAGTTGAAGCAAATCATGTATATCACAAGTATTTGAATCTAAACCATTTGTTTCGTATGGATTTGATGCTAAGCCTTCTGCTTCGCATTCATTTGAAGCTGAGTCATGTGTTTCGCTTGGATTTGAGGCTAACTCGTTTGTTTCGCGTGCAGTTGAAGCTAAATCATGTATATCACAAGTATTTGAAGCTAAACCATTCGATTCGCAGGGATTTGAAGCTAAGCCTTCTACTTCGCACTGATTTTAAGCTAAATCATGTGTTTCGCATTGAATTTAAGCTATCTCGTTTGTTTGACATGCAGTTGAAGCTAAATCATGTATATCACAAGTATTTGAAGCTAAACCATTTGTTTCGCGTGGATTTGAAGCTAAGCCTTCTACTTCGCATTGATTTTAAGCTAAATCATGTGTATCGCATTGATTTTAAGCTAACTCGTTTGTTTGACACGCAGTTGAAGCTAAATCACGTATATCAAAGGATTTGAAGCTAAACCTTTCGATTCGCAGGGATTTGAAGCTAAGCCTTCTACTTCGCATTGATTTTAAGCTAGATAATGTGTTTCGCATTGATATGCAGCCAACTCGTTTGTTTCGCATGCAGTTGAAGCTAAATCATGTATATCACAAGTAATTGAAGCGAACCATTCGTTACGCATGGATTTGAAGCTAAGCTTTCTACTTCGCATTGATTTGACGCTGAATCATGTGTTTCGCTTGGATTTGAAGATAACCCGTTTTTTTCGCATGCAGTTGAAGCAAATCATGTATATCACAAGTATTTGAAGCTAAACCACTTGTTTCGTATGGATTTGAAGCTAAGCCTTCTGCTTCGCATTGATTTGAAGCTGAGTCATGTGTTTCGCTTGGATTTGAGGCTAACTCGTTTGTTTCGCGTGCAGTTGAAGCTAAATCATGTATATCACAAGTATTTGAATCTAAACCATTCGATTCGCAGGGATTTGAAGCTAAGCCTTCTACTTCGCACTGATTTTAAGCTAAATCATGTGTTTCGCATTGATTTTAAGCTAACTCGTTTATTGACATGCAGTTGAAGCTAAATCATGTATATCACAAGTATTTGAAGCTAAACCATTTGTTTCGCGTGGATTTGAAGCTAAGCCTTCTACTTCGCATTGATTTTAAGCTAAATCATGTGTATCGCATTGATTTTAAGCTAACTCGTTTGTTTGACACGCAGTTGAAGCTAAAACATGTATATCACAAGTATTTGAAGCTATACCATTTGTTTCGCATGGATTTGAAGTTAAGCCTGCTACTTCGCATTGATTTGAAACTGAATTATGTGTTTCGCTTGGATTTGAAGCTAACTCGTTTGTTTCGCATGCAGTTGAAGCTAAATCATATATATCACAAGTATTTGAAGCTATACCATTTGTTTCGCAATGATTTGAATCTAAGCCTTCTACTTCGCATTGATTTGGAGCTGAATCATGTGTTTCGCTTGGATTTGAAGATAACTCGTTTGTTTCGCATGCAGTTGAGGTTAAATCATGTATATCACAAGTATTTGAAGCTAAACCATTTGTTTCGTTTGGATTTGAAGCTAAGCCTTCTACTTCGCATTGATTTGAAGCTTAATCATGTGACTCGCATGGATTTGAAGCTAACTCGTTTGTTTCTCATGCAGTTGAAGCTAAATCATGTATATCAAAGGATTTGAAGCTAAACAATTCGATTCGCAGGGATTTGAAGCTAAGCCTTCTACTTCGCATTGATTTTAAGCTAGATAATGTGTTTCGCATTGATATGCAGCCAACTCGTTTGTGTCGCATGCAGTTGAAGCTAAATCATGTATATCACAAGGATTTGAAGCTAAACCATTTGTTTCTCATGTATTTGAAGCTAAGACTTCTACTTCGCATTGATTTGAAGCTAAATCATGTGACTCGCATGGATTTGAAGCTAACTCGTTTGTTTCTCATGCAGTTGAAGCTAAATCATGTATATCACAAGTATTTGAAGCTAAACCATTCGATTCGCAGGGATTTGAAGCTAAGCCTTCTACTTCGCATTGATTTTAAGCTAGATAATGTGTTTCGCATGGATATGAAGCCAACTCGTTTGTTTCGCATGCAGTTGAAGCTAAATCATGTATATCACAAGTAATTGAAGCGAACCATTAGTTACGCATGGATTTGAAGCTAAGCTTTCTACTTCGCATTGATTTGACGCTGAATCATGTGTTTCGCTTGGATTTGAAGATAACCCGTTTTTTCGCATGCAGTTGAAGCAAATCATGTATATCACAAGTATTTGAATCTAAACCATTTGTTTCGTATGGATTTGATGCTAAGCCTTCTGCTTCGCATTGATTTGAAGCTGAGTCATGTGTTTCGCTTGGATTTGAGGCTAACTCGTTTGTTTCGCGTGCAGTTGAAGCTAAATCATGTATATCACAAGTATTTGAAGCTAAACCATTCGATTCGCAGGGATTTGAAGCTAAGCCTTCTACTTCGCACTGATTTTAAGCTAAATCATGTGTTTCGCATTGAATTTAAGCTATCTCGTTTGTTTGACATGCAGTTGAAGCTAAATCATGTATATCACAAGTATTTGAAGCTAAACCATTTGTTTCGCGTGGATTTGAAGCTAAGCCTTCTACTTCGCATTGATTTTAAGCTAAATCATGTGTATCGCATTGATTTTAAGCTAACTCGTTTGTTTGACACGCAGTTGAAGCTAAATCACGTATATCAAAGGATTTGAAGCTAAACCATTCGATTCGCAGGGATTTGAAGTTAAGCCTACTACTTCGCATTGATTTGAAGCTGAATTATGTGTTTCGCTTGGATTTGAAGCTAACTCGTTTGTTTCGCATGCAGTTGAAGCTAAATCATATATATCACAAGTATTTGAAGCTATACCATTTGTTTCGCAATGATTTGAATCTAAGCCTTCTACTTCGCATTGATTTGGAGCTGAATCATGTGTTTCGCTTGGATTTGAAGATAACTCGTTTGTTTCGCATGCAGTTGAGGTTAAATCATGTATATCACAAGTATTTGAAGCTAAACCATTTGTTTCGTTTGGATTTGAAGCTAAGCCTTCTACTTCGCATTGATTTGAAGCTTAATCATGTGACTCGCATGGATTTGAAGCTAACTCGTTTGTTTCTCATGCAGTTGAAGCTAAATCATGTATATCAAAGGACTTGAAGCTAAACAATTCGATTCGCAGGGATTTGAAGCTAAGCCTTCTACTTCGCATTGATTTTAAGCTAGATAATGTGTTTCGCATTGATATGCAGCCAACTCGTTTGTGTCGCATGCAGTTGAAGCTAAATCATGTATATCACAAGGATTTGAAGCTAAACCATTTGTTTCTCATGTATTTGAAGCTAAGACTTCTACTTCGCATTGATTTGAAGCTAAATCATGTGACTCGCATGGATTTGAAGCTAACTCGTTTGTTTCTCATGCAGTTGAAGCTAAATCATGTATATCACAAGTATTTGAAGCTAAACCATTCGATTCGCAGGGATTTGAAGCTAAGCCTTCTACTTCGCATTGATTTTAAGCTAGATAATGTGTTTCGCATGGATATGAAGCCAACTCGTTTGTT